>NC_090725.1:239394369-239401869 GCF_036898095.1 Palaemon carinicauda | reverse complement strand
ATTTATGTATTCTGTATAATATGTATATATATATATATATATATATATATATATATATATATATATATACTTGCAAAGCTACAACCCTAGATCTAAAACCAGGATGCTATACGCCAAGGGGCTCCAACAAGGAAAATAACTCAGTGAGGAAAGGAAACAAGGAAAAATAAAATATTTTAAGAACAGTAACAAATACCTCCTGTATAAACTATAAAAACTTTATCAAAATAGGAGGAGAAAAAATATAGAATAGTGTGCCCGAGTGTATTCTCTACCACACACATATGCGTGTGTGTGTGCGTGTGTGTGTAAAATTTGTCAATATATACCAAACCATTGATTATCCATCAGTAGTCAGTCAACGTAGGATTTGGTTAATTTCCCTGGTAAAGTTAGTTACCAGGGATGGAACTCCACTGTTATATACAGCAGACGCCATGGGCACTGAAGTCCCTTCAACGTTTTTAGAGCATTGCTTAGCTTAAGAGCTTAGGTCCACATTCGAAAACCCTGGAGTTGGAGAGGAAGAGGCTTATGATGGGAATACATGCATAGGCCTAGACCACCCGCCTTTGGAAGTTCTCTGTAAGTAGGCGGTAGTGTCGTCAGTTTGCATCATACGGTATACTGTATAGGCTTTATGAAAGCGTTTACAGCTTCATTTCGGCCTGTAGCTGCACTCACTTTTTAGCCCTCTAAGACACCGATCCAGCTTCCTTTCTTCTATCTTTCTGTACAACCTCGCAACTTCTAGTACATGATGCAATACCGGGATTTACCGCAGTTGCACCTCAATATCAAATAGGCTCCCAGTCCTCAACGCTGGGCCATATCTTCAAAATCATAAAAGTCTGGTCAAATCAGTTTCGGAAAGTGTAACCGGCTCTGATTAGATGGTTCTTTAGTGTAGATATATTTATAGATATTAAAACCTGAAATGACCTGTTATCTCCGTTAGCCAAAAAAAAAAGTAATTATTTGTGTGGGAATTTGCACTTATGTAATTTTATTCAATCTTTAATTAAACAATGAATGGATTAGATAGTTTATTGGCGCTGAGCGCAAAATTTACCTGAGCTTTTCCTTGAAGAGAAAAGGAAAAGCAATAGAAATTCCATGAACCCATGGGTTACCGACGAGTAATACGTATATATATATATATATATATATATATATATATATATATATATATACCATATATATATATATATATATATATATATATATATATATATATATATATATATATGCTGTATATATATATATTTATATATATATATATATATATATATATATATATATATCTAGCTAATCTAGCTACACCCCTTGTTGGAAAAGCAAGATGCTATATGCCCAAGGGCTCTAACAGAGAAAAATAGTCCAGTGAAGAAAGGAAATAAGAAAATAGATAAACTATTAGAGAAACAAGGAACAATTAAAATAAAAAGTTTCAAGAGCAGTAACAACATTGAAATAAATTTCATATATAAACTTAAAAATTCATAAAAATAAGAGGAAAAAAATAAGATAGAATAGGGTGTCAGGGTGTATCCTCAAGCAAAGAGAACTACCCTAAGACCGTGAACCCACTTTTCAACGCAAGACAATTGAGCGCCGACAACTAAGCACCAGACAAGCAGAATCATTTGAGTGCCAATATAAGAGCGCCATGAATTAAAAATACGGATTCTCTCTCTCTCTCTCTCTCTCTCTCTCTCTCTCTCTCTCTCTCTCTCTCTCTCTCTCAATTGTTGTTTGGTTATTACAGTAGTTTGGTTACCATCGTTAAACCATTCCATTTAGGGAAAATAAATAATACTTTCTTAAAAATTGTGCGTGTGTATGTGTTTATTGTTTGTCTATTACAATCATTTCGTTACTATCATTAGAATTATCCTGTTAGGGAAAATTTTAAAAATCTATCTAAAATGAAAGCCCATTTGATTTATTTCATTTCGCAGAAGCCACGATATAGATAAGATAACATCGTCTATAGGAGTCGAGGTCTCGTATGAATGGAAAGTGCAAAAGAAGAACATACGTTTTTGAAGATGAATGCACATCTGTATCGGATCCTGTAGATAGTGGCTGGCTTATCAATGTCACATTTGTAAAATCCATACAGCTAATACGAAGAGAGAGAGAGAGAGAGAGAGAGAGAGAGAGAGAGAGAGAGAGAGAGAGAGAGAGAGTGTGTGTGTGTGTGTGTGTTTTATCAAACTTGTAATAACCGAATTTTGAGTTTGTGGAGCTTAAATGTCGGGGTTCAAATATTATTACTGAGCTTGATTGTCTTGCCTTTAATTGGCGGCGCTCATATGTGTCGCGCTCAAAAGTACAGAGGCAATGGAGCAACCCAAGACTAGAAAACAATGGTTTCCTTCTCCTAAAAGAACTGCTTACCATATCTCAAGAGTCTCGTCTACCCTTCCCAAGAGTTACAAGGAGTTACAAGGATTTTGGATGTCTCAAAGACTTTTTAGTCCACCCGCGGAGATTCCATTTGTTCTTGGGTAGAGCGATTCTCTTTAAGCGTTTAGAGATTTCTTATGACCGTGTCTATATTATTCTTGAACTCGTTTATCGTGTTACTGTTTACTACATCCGCTGAAAGTCTATTCCATTTATTTGCTATTTTGTATGTGAAGAAATTGCCACATGAGTGGTGTTGTATCTTTTCAATTCCAGTTTGCATCCGTTACCTCTGGAGTGATTTGTGCTAAGCGTAAATAGATAGTTGTAATCTTCATTTGTAATTCCTTTAAGAATTTGAATGCCTCTATTAACTATCTTCTAGTCGTCGAGTTTGTATATCAAATAAGTTCAAAGACTTCGTCCTCCGTCTATATTCAAATGGCCTTAGTGTTGGAACTAGTTTGGTGGCCCGAGCTTGTACTGCTCCCAGTCTATCTAGTAGACCACTAGCCACTGAATTATTACATTGCAGTAGTTAACCCCTTGAGCTAAGATAAGTTCTTTGGTAATCTCAATGTTGCCGGGTGTATAAAGACAAGAGATGTTGGCAAATGAAAAATGAGCCGTAACTAGGAAGAGGTATCCAATGTAGTTTTCTCTAGCCAGTCCAAGGAACCAATACCTCTAGCAGTAGGATCTCAAAGTGTGCCTGAATATATATATATATATATATATATATATATATATATATATATATATATATATATACACACATATATATATATATATATATATATACACATACATACATATATATATATATATATATATATATATATATATATATATATATGCCAGTACTGCCAGAAGTATAACTATTCGGCCTCTCCCCATCTCTCAGGTATGGGTAGACGGAGTAGTCATACCTTGGTGAATGGGGATACCCCGAGAGATAAATTCGGAAATCACAACTGCCATGTTGTATTAAGGAAAGTGGTAGGTGAATTTCTGTGTGCGTGTGCGTGTGCGTGTGCGTGTACGTGTGTGTGCATATCTTTTTAAATATTTAGCCGTTATTTTTGATGGGTTGCGTACACTTGTAAATATACATACACACACACATATATATATACTATATATATATATACATATATATATATATATATATATGCACAACAACAAAAACAAATGCAGGACAAAGGCCTTAGACAAGTCAATGTACACGTCTCAGGTTTAGCCAGTTTTTATCACCAAGCTGGACACTGCAGATTGGTGGTGGTAGGAGACTTTAGTCTGATCGCTCTCAACCAACCAAACTTGTATGGGTAGCTCTAAAGCCTGCCTGACACTTGCGCGCATCTTTGCCACCACTGGGGTTTTTCCCGCACTGTTCACGACCAGTTCACTCCAGTTCGCGCATCGTTCACGACAAGTTCACGCGACGTTCACGCCATGGCACGAATTGGCACGCCTAGTTCACGAGAAGTTCACGACACGTTCACTCATCTTTCCGCATCGTTCACGCATCGTTCACGCCAGTTCACGATTTGGCCACTCCATATAAAAACGGAGCTTCTCCAACCCGAGGACATTCTTGGATTGGCTTCGGAAGAGACAACAGTGCTTTCTGTCAGAGACACCATTGCATTGAGGAGAAGAAACGTATCTTTTTCGTTTGTATTTTTCGTTGCCTTTTATTTTTGTTTCAATAAGAAAACATTTGATTTACATATAAATAGCAAGTATTAAGAAAGCATTTTATTTTAACATTAAAAGCAGCAAACATGAAAAGTTTTTAGGCTGTTGATTTTAAGGTAATAGAGAAAAAAGTGTGTTGAAATAAGAAATAATTTTATTTTTACATTAAAACAGCAAACAGAAAAAATTTGTTTTGCTCTTCATTTTAAGGTAATAAAGAAGAATAAGTATGTTGATGAAATAAAACATCATTTTATTTTTACATTCAAACAGCAAACTTAGAAATTTCTTGGGTTTATTTTTCAGTTAATTTTTATTTAAAACAAAAGTTTTGGCTCTTGATTGGTAATAGAGGAAAATAAGTGTGTGCATGAAATAAGACATCATTTTATTTTTACATTCAAACAGCAAATATAAACAATTATTAGGTTTATAATTTTCTTTCCTTTTCAATAATTTTTTCGT
The DNA here is from genome assembly GCF_036898095.1 of Palaemon carinicauda. Taxonomy (NCBI): domain Eukaryota; kingdom Metazoa; phylum Arthropoda; class Malacostraca; order Decapoda; family Palaemonidae; genus Palaemon; species Palaemon carinicauda. The sequence continues at coordinate 239,397,291 of NC_090725.1, read as the reverse complement.
TTCCTTTTTGTCTCTTCATTATAAAGTTATAGAAATAGTTTGAAATAAGATATCATTTTTTTTTCACATTAAAACAGCAAATATAAAAATTTATTAGGTTTATTTTTCTTTCCTTTTCATTAATTTTTTCGTTTCCTTTTTGTTTCTCTTCATTTTAAAGTTATAGAAATAGTTTGAAATAAGATATCATTTTTTTTCACACTAAAACAGCAAATACAAAAATTTATCAGGTTTATTTTTCTTTCCTTTTCATTAATTTTTTCGTTTCCTTTTTGTTTCTCTTCATTATAAAGTTATAGAAATAGTTTGAAATAAGATATCATTTATTTTTTCACATTAAAACAGCAAATATAAAAATTTATTAGGTTTATTTTTCTTTCCTTTTCATTAATTTTTTCGTTTCCTTTTTGTTTCTCTTCATTATAAAGTTCACGCCACTTCCCGCATCGTTCACTCCAGTTCACGCCAGTTCCCGCACTGTTCACTCCAGTTCACTCCAGTTCGCGCATCGTTCACGACTATTTCACGACTATTTTGTGTGTGCCAATGCGTGCCACAAACTTTAAACATTTCAAAGTTCTGGGCACGCATGGCACGCATGCCACGCATCGTTCCCGCACTGTTCACGACATTTTCACGACTCGTTCACACGAGTTCGCGCATCAATGCGTGCCAGTGCGTGCCACGAATGTGTGCAAGTGTCAGGTACCCTTAACTAGTAAAGCTTTAATCCTTTGCCGATCATGGCGATACGCAAACCCTTTCACTACGTTAAGGTATCCCACACAGAAAGGGATAGGCCTATATATATATATATATATATATATATATATATATATATGTATATATATATATACATATATATATATGTATATATATACGTATATATATATTATATATGCATATATATATGTATGTGTACACATTTAAACACATGTATATATATATATATATATATATATATATATATATATATGTATATATATATGTATATATATATTATATTTGCATATATATATATGTATATATATACATATATATATATATATATATATATATATATATATATATATATATATATATATATGTATGTGTACACATTTAAACGCATGTATATATGTATATATATATATATATATATATATATATATATATATATATATATATATATATATATATATATGTGTGTGTGTGTGTGTGCGTGTGTGTGTGAGTGTATGTGTGGTTTTGTATGTACGTGAACGCGCGTCAAATGGTATACTACAAATCAAACTATGATGTATTAAACCTGGGTGAAATAGTCGGAATTTCTATAAAGCAATCTTAAACATAAAGCAATTTAGAGTGATGATTTAAAAAGAAAAATCCATGACTGCCTCTGCAAATATGAAGTTCGAGCATCATTAAAATTAAATAAGGTTCATTTGTCTCATGGCTAGAGGTCGGATTTCTGAGAGAGAGAGAGAGAGAGAGAGAGAGAGAGAGAGAGAGAGAGAGAGAGAGAGAGAGAGAGACTAGGGTTGGTTCTTCTATGTAGTTTTTCCATCTCTTTACTCGTGTATTCAATTCATTGTTTACCGTGGTTTACAACATTTCTTATAGAACTAATTTTTTTTTTTTTTAACATCATGACAGTTGCCTTAGAGCATAATGAATAAAGACAGCAAATCATTTAAATGAGTAAAGTTATATACTAACACATTACAGATAATTATCTAAATAAAGTCATATTAAGAATAAAATATTAACCCACCCAAATATGAACTTGAAAAGTCTATGATGTGAACCCGAGTATTATGAGGCACAAAAGGGCTAGTTTACTCGTACCAGATACTTTATACAAGCCGTTAATTTCAACCTTTCTTTCTTTTAATGTCACTTAACATCGATATTTCACTTACGTAAAAGATCTTGTTAAATTAGTTAACTCTCGTAGGGGGCTTTCACACCAAAGTGGCACGTCGAACGTGGCATTTCACTTGGTATGTCAGTTGTTTTAAAATTGAACATCCAGAAATATATGAAACCTTTCACAAAGAATTGGCGTTAACATTAGTATTGTACATGCTATGTCATGCTGCATCTGCGTGAAAGGTTTCGTATATTTCTGAATTTTTATTCTCAACTGGCATGCTACGTGGTATCAAATCGCCCGATTATTAACAATAATTACTAACAATACTGGAAAAATGACAGAAGTATTATTTGTCTTCTGAGGTGTCATACAAAACTAACGTAATGATAAAAACCATCATGTGAAAATAAAGATAATCTTATAAATGGTTATTATAAATGTCTCTATTGAAGCTCTGAAAGAAGCAGTACCAGCTACAATAGAGTCCTTTCAATACACGTCATCAAACTTCCGGTCCGCCATCTTGGAGGGCATACAAAGACACGTTCAGTGAATAGCTATGGTTGAACTGTTGAATATTTAGCCATTTCATCACATTCACATTCACACAATGCCCAGTTTTTGCGCTATTGCTGGCTGTGGGAATCGAGGACGAAGAGATGACAAGAGTTTCTACTGCATACCGGCAGTTATTCATAATCAGGACAAAGATACAGAAGAATTATCCAAGCGCAGACGTGACTTGTGGTTGACCAGAATATCACGGGCTGATCTACGTGAATCCTCACTACCCTACGCAGGTATTTGTTCTGATCATTTCATATCAGGTCAGTCTCGGCTAGGCCCTAAAAGTATCATTATTCCTGTGTAAACATGCTATATCCGATCGCATAGGTGACTTCACAAGTATCATCGTCAGTTCAGTGTGTAGTGTGTGGGGGGGAGGGGGCATCTCAATTTTTAAACATCAAAGGGGCATCTCAGATTTTCAAAAAAAAAAATCAAAAGCGCCCATATTGGCTATATTAACAAAGGCTACTTACCTAGGTCTCTATTTCGTCAAGGTG
>NC_090725.1:239381869-239386869 GCF_036898095.1 Palaemon carinicauda | reverse complement strand
TTAGACCTCGAATTTGTACAGGACCTAAAGATTTCAAAGAAGCTTCTGATCCTGATCCATATATTGGGCTACCATAATCTATTCTTAATAAGACTAATGCTTTATAAATCTTTAGTAGCGCTGATCTCGTTGCACCCCATATCATATGAGACATCTTCATCATTAGATTGAGAGCATTATTCCATTTATATTCGATCTAAGATATACGTGCTTTCCAATTCGCTTATGAATGGCAGAGACAAGGGACAGTAATATTACCTTATCTAGCAGGACAATGTCCTAGAGACTGACCATATATACATATGATCAGCGCACAAGTCCCATCTCTACCCAAGCTAGAACCAGAGAGGGCCAGGCAATGGCTGCTAATGACTCAGATTACCCCTAAACCCGCCATCCTTATCTCTCAAGGATGGTGAAGGTGCACACAGTGAAGGAACTACCAAGTTTGAGCGGGACTTAAACCCCAGTTAGGTTATCACCAGGCAAAGACTTTACCAATAGGCCACAACAACAAAAATAGTAGTCCCAAAAATCTTCCAAGTGTGAAACAGTGTCAAAGGTGGACTGCTCTATTTGAGAGCCATATTACGAACATGATAGACTGTTACGACGTAAACACCAATTCTGTCTATAATTTACAATTTTTTCCCAATAATTTGTAAACATAACTGGTCAGTGAAATTAGTTTTAGATTGTTTGGATTACTAGGATCTTTTCCTGGCTTAGCTATTGTTATTGACATCGCATGTTTCCATGCCTTTGGAAGCCTTTGGAAATAGATATTTGGTCCAAAGAGGATTATAAAATTCTAATAGATATACCTTTACTAAAAAGGGGCTGGATTTCTTATCATATCAAAATTTATGTTATCTTTACCAGGAGTTGTTGAACTACAATTTGATAATGTAAATTCGAGCTTCTGTTCACTAAATCTTTTATTGTAATAGCTATCTTCCACAGCATCAAAATTCAATGTACAGTAACTACTTTTCTTTTGGTGGATCGAAAGTGGGCATCCATATCATTAATACTGCTTATGCTTTCAATATTTCTCCGAATATTTTTTAAGAATGCCTGTGTATCATGAACTAGTGACCCATTGTGCGTCTTGCAGAAATGCTATAGGAACCATTACTTTGACTAAATTTCTGGCACACTCTCTGCATTGAAGTTTTTTTCATGTATTGGACAATTATTTTTTCCACGATATCATCCGGCCTTTTATTTTTTATTTTTCAAATTTACCAGAAAACTTCAAATACGGTTTCAAAATTCCATTCCCATATAAACGAGTTTCTTAATTGTATTTCTTAACATTACGGGACAAATTCTCAAATTTTTATATATTCTATTCAAAGTTTCTAATTTTCTACCATTTGCGTGCCTTTCTTTTATCAATTGGGTATGTGTATCTGACCACCAATGGACCGAGTGGTTCATTGGTCGGGCATTAGTCAGAGGCATAGATTTGTCAGCTGTTTGTGTGCTGAAGTTTACAAAGTAATTATTTGTTTCATCGTGATCTTATGAATTAGTGAAAGGAGGTATTAAACCCGTATAAAACTTTATCCCAGACAGATTTATTTCTGTTGTAACGCTGAATGGGAGGACTTGGTGAATGTCCTAACGTGATTATTATGGAAATAGCCACTGCTTTGAAGGTCGTCTAGCACGTTTCATTCAAATCTATCAACAATATTGTTGGAACAAAGAGTAAAGTGTAATAAGTAATTTGTTCTATGAGTTTTTAAAAAGTAAGTACTAGTATCTCCCTCATTTAATATACAGAGGTTATGATCATTCACTATTTTTTTCAACCTTGGAACCATTTGTATCAACAGTAACAATCAGCGTCCCAAAGTGAATTGTGAACATTGAAATTTCCAGTTAATAGGAAATCTTCTTGTATATCCGGGAATTCTTTGGCTAAATTTTGCAAATTATAGTTGCACGACAGTTGATTATAGATAATACTGTATGAATATTGAAGGAGTTATAATTCATATGTACTTTAACTCCTGATAACTGAAATTTGGTCGTGTTAAATATCTTAGCATCGTAAGCTACATTATTATGAATATAGATCGCATATCCTAATGCATCAGTAGATGGGACTGAGCGAGATGCTAGAGTGTAATTTCCTATAGAAGGAATAATATCGTTACTGTGTTGTAAGCATATTGCAATAGGGTTAAGATTTTTCAATAGTCTTTGAATTCACCCTAGATGCAAACGGGTTTTAAGACCATCAATATTCCATTAAATGATTTATGGATTGAACATTAAGGCAATGGGAATAGATTTCTACTGGACAGAGTGTTATTTCTGCTTATTTTGCTGCAATTGGGTTTGTTTAAGTGCGCTACCATTAATGATTTTATTACATTTTAGTTTTTTAGATATAATTTCCTGATATTTGCTTTGATTATGATTTACTTCATGATTATCATTTTGATTAGCATTAAGTTTTCCTATAATTTTTTTTCAAGATAAAGAGTGCAAGTTGTACGCTTCTTTATCAGATGGTCAACGCATATATAACCAGCAATGTGGGTTTCTAATTTACCATACTGGTTCTTGTTTTCGTTAATGGTAAAGTTATCTCTATCAGATGACCAATGTTATTTATATTCTTATCGTTATAAAATTCAGAAATGATACAATCATCGCAGCCGCATGAAATTTTTGAGCTACTTTATTCTCAGCTGTTGTTCTTTGTGAAACCATCGCTTTACCAGTGAGTCCTATTACCTGAGATGAATTTATTTTTTCAAGAGGTGCTTTATCAATTAGTTTTCTTTCAGCTTCTTGTCCATCATGAGGGTTCTTATGGACCTACTTGTTTGGTAGCTTGATTAATCATTGGGTTGGGTTTAGATTTAGAGGATGGGAGTCGGGGCATTGTTTCTCTTTCTGCAACAATTCTAATTTTTATATCAGTCACCGAATCTTCTTTTATAATATATTTAGAAAAAAAAAAAAACCTTTACGCTCACTCAGGCATTCTTTATTATTATTGTTATTGTTATTATTATTTTGGTGGGGTTCCGTTTTCTTGTACCCTTCATTTCTCTCAGATTTAGAATCCGGGAATAGGCTTCACGAGGACCTTCTGTATCATTGGAGGTATCAGGTGTCAAACCTGTTCTGTACAGGAATCTGAGCTTATATGGTTAAATAAATTATCTTGAGTTCCCTCGCTTGTAGCATTTTGACGTACTATCTTGGTACACGTGTGTCTACAGTAGAAGAACATTTAGGAAGAATGATACAAGTACTAAAATGCAATGGTTTAGAGTGACTTAATACACAGGAGGTTAATTGGTCATTATTCTGTAAATTAGGACCCGTGGAAGTATGGACAGTTTTGGAGTTAGAAGTCGATCTTTGGACATTACAATTATCCAAAAAAATTTTCCCTGCTGTACCAAAGATTGTGATCGTTATTTGCTGTTTCAATGATTGCGTGTTCTATTTTGCATATATAATTAGGACACTGTCGTGGATTTGGAGAATGAGCTGTTTAACAATGAAAAAATATTTATCTTATCAATCTGCAAAGAATTCATGGAACTTGGGATACAGAAAACATTTTTGGTCGTTATTGCATTTGATATTAATGTGACCATAATCATTGCATTTATAACATTGGACAGGCCGAGGATGTAATTTTTTAAAAGAAATGGAAAGGAACTAGAGATACAATAGGATATATACTGTATCTACACGGTGCTTAAGGAAAAACTTACTGACCTGAACAGTTGGTGGGATTTTAAATCATTCATGATAAGGTTTTGTACATTCTATGGTCATTGTAAATCTATTCATCAGCTTTCATCAAGATAACAGAGTGGTGTTCAAAGTTATCTGTGGTGATACTGTTTGAGCAACACAACATAAATTAAATAGACTATCATTATCATAATAATCATCGTTATTATGAGTTAAGAATGAGCTGGATAAACTGTTATACCGAATCCTGTTTTATTTTTGGTCACAGTAACATATAATAAAGCCATTTTATCTGAAATATGATCTGAATAAAATTTTACACAGACTAGTTATTAGAATTACCTTCAAAGAATCTTTCATAGTACAATAATTTTTCGGCAACTGATATATTGTTTTTCATTCACAAATATTACTTGTAAACGATGGTTTTAGGAACACTAATCAATCAAACGTGCATCTCAAGTGTAAAGTGGGTGCACCGTGAACTTCACAAAAAGTAAGGTTTACAACCATTCTTTATTGTGAAAATCTTCAATAGCTTTTCTCGAAAAAAAAAATTAGTTAAATAGTGTAAAAAAAACTTATTCAAACACATGCCTGAACCACTAAAGATCTATTTTTAAGCGCTTCTGTGACGTTGAACCTGGCTTCTTCCGTGCGTACTTGCAATGAGTCAATCTTTCCTTCATATGTTGAAACACTGTCCAGTATGGCTGCAATTTGCCACCCTAAGCTAGCGTCTCTAGACCTTTCCCAAATTCCCTTTTCGATCGTCTCGTCGTTTGTTGCACTGGTGAATTTTGCTAGGTAACAAGCGACGTAGAAAAGTCGATCAATGTCCGTCAGTTTCTCGCCCCACCGCAGACTCCATTCCTCTAGCGGGTTCAGCAGGTATTTGGGATCGTCGTATTTCTTCAGGCTGCATTTAACGCTTTCGCTGAGTTGTAGCTGATCAGACCTGAAGTTCATGACATACCTTTTCACTTTGTTTCTTATCTTCCTTTTCTTCCCCGGAAGGGGTTCCCACATCGTTTGCAAGAAGCGCAACAAGTTCTGCATCTCCGGTAGGAACACTTGTCCCTCCTCTAGGACAAGTAGGTCGTGCTCAAAAGTTTTTGAAAATTCAAGCAGCTGTACCGTTGCTTCGTTTTCAGGTAAAACCATTATTGAAGTGCAATTTAGAATTGAAATGAATCTCGTTGATTGTGGCGTTGAAACAGGCTGGCTAGAAGATAGGCTTGAATTAGTCATGGGTGATGATGGTG
>NC_090725.1:239304369-239374369 GCF_036898095.1 Palaemon carinicauda | reverse complement strand
GGGAGTTGCTAGATGCAGGTAATTTCATGATTATATACCACTGAAAATGAGTTAAAGAAGAGTTGTAAAGAGGTAAGAGATTTTGGAAAGTGGTGGCTTAAGAGTAAACGTGAATAAAACTTAAGCTATGGTGAGCAGTAAGGAAGGTAAGGACATGATAGCTATGCATGGAAGAAGAGACTTGGTTATAAAACAGGTGGAACAATTCAGATACTTGGGATCTGCTATAAGTCAGGAGTGAGGATGCGAGGCTGAAGTTGAGAATAGGATAAAAGCAGCTTGCGGGAAGTGAAGGGAAGTAGCAAGAGTGATATGTGAAAAGAAAATACCAATCAAGCTAAAAGTCAAGATCTTTAGTAGGCTACAGTAACAAGGCCACTGTTAATATATCGACTAGAAACGTGGGGTATAAGACAAAGAGAGGAAGCAAAGCTGAGAGAACAGAGATGCAAATGCTGAGGTAGATTCTTGGGATATCTCAGCTTAAAAGATTGAAAAATGATGACATAAGAAGAATGACAGGCATAGTGAACATTACAGAGATGACCAGTGTTAGCCTACTACTGAAGAGATGTGGGCATGCAATTAGGAAGAATGGTGGGGAAGGAGTTCGGAGGCCTTGGGAAGAACCTAATGCGGGAGAAGAACGAGAGGGAGGCATGAAATTAGAAAGAAAGATAAGGTGAACGATTTGAAGGAGAGCAGAGATTTGGTGGAAGAAGATGCCTTTGACAGGGGATATTGGAGAGGGTGCATCAGGCATCTGACCCTATAATGTAAGGATAGCGTGGGGAAGATGTGTTCCAAGTCTCCTTTTCATCAATTTTTGTTTCTTTCTTTATTATTTCTTCAATTAGACACACACACCCATATAATATATATATATATATATATATATATATATATATATATATATATATATATATATATATATATATATATATATGTGTGTGTGTGTGTGTGTGTGTGTGAGTGTGTGTATTGCTCATACAGTTTAAAGACATTTTCTGATGGTAAGCATCGACATTGTATGTTCGTATATCTATCAAAGACTATTAAGTTAAATTTTATTTTGAAAGAGTAATGTGATAATGCAGCCTTTTGACTGTTCTTTTCCGTAATTGGTTAGTAGGCTACAGTCTAAAACGTGAACAAATTTAAACGCCGCATTTGAAGTATCTTTTGTTTATTTCTTGACAGTTTAGGTTGTGACGCACTGACGCAGTGACAGACTGATAGTGTCATTTGTAGAGTTATCTTTGGTTCGTGTCGCTATCTGACAGTTTGTTAAATTTAATGATTAACGCAACAACTAAATTGATATCGTTACATCAAAAATTGTCAACAAATTTGTTTCCTATAAGAAATGGATGAAATTGAGTGCTGGCTATTACGTGTTTTCATAGTAAGTGAAACTACCATTTAGTATAATGTCCACTTTATGTATTCTATTTCAGATAAGCTTAGGAAGCAAGGGATACTGCATATCAGTACTTTGGGTCTAGGCCTATGTAGATGATGGGCAGAGACGTAAACTTTGTTATGACTTCTCAAATCGATTTACTTTATGGGATTTTTTTTTTTATCTTTGGAGTACGATACTGTTAAGCTAGTTTTACGAAATATAATTATGATTTAGCGTTACCTTACCAGTGGTGAAGTCATTTAGGAAACAAACACGCGATTGAGTCTGAGTTAGATAGGTGCCGGTTTAGCATTTGGCCTACCTTTTTTTTTTATTCTGGTTTAGTATGTGGCCTACCTGTCTTGTTTGGTTAGGTTAGGCGAGGCTATGTTAAGTAAGGTTAGGTTAGGCTAGGCAAGGCCAGGCCACATAGTAAAACATTTCCCCCAATTGTTGGCATCAGAACAGTTCAAATTACGGTTTCATTGTAGTGTATTACATGGCAATGTATCCTAGTATTCCAACTACTTTTTCTTATAGGAAAAATTACGCTCCCTTCGAAAATAACACTCGTTCCCGTCGCAAATGAATAGTTACAGAAATATATATACATCTATATCCTCCGATAATGGGGGACCCCCTTTGGGAACCCGGGGTTTTGGGTGGGGAAAACATACTGGGGAACCGATATATAACCGTAAATCAGTCCTTTTCTTCTCTATACATTTCCTTCTTGTATTTATTATAACCGTAGGAAAATACAAATCAGTATAACTGGATATATTTGGGAGGAGCTGTTTCAAAGGTTATTTCTTGTAGTAATACAGTAACCAGTGCTGCCAATGCCTGATGTAGATTAAATGTTAGCATTCCATACCTGATGTAGATCAAATGTTAGCATTTCATGCTAACATTAGCACCCATTTGTTCGTACGTTCGTTCGCACCAGTTTCCGTCCTGCGCATATATAACCCCCCTGCGCAGGAGTTTCTCTCCCTTATTACTCTTTTTTTACCGTATTATTTTCTCATTGTATATTCCCATTCACTATTATTTATCATACATTCCATTTTCCCTTCCTATATTGGGTTTATTTGTTTGGTTATTTCCTTTCCCATTTGTACGTACGTTCGTTCGCACCAGTTTCCGTCCTGCGCATATATCACCCCCCTTCGCAGGAGTTTCCTCTCCCCAATTACTCTTTTTATTACCGTGTTATTTTCTCATTTTATGTTCCCATTCAATATTATTTATCATTCATTCCATTTTTCCTTCCTATATTGGGTTTATTTGTTTGGTTATTTCTTTATCTCTTCCCGGTTGCACATAAATACTTACTCTGGACTAGTTTTTTTATCCAGTTAATTCTCGGTATGATCACCTCATTTTATATTCCCATTCAATATTATTTACCGTTCATTCCATTTTATCTTCCTATATTGTTTTTATTTATTTTTGTTGGTTAGTTCCTTTTCTCTCCTCTGTGTCTTATAAACCTTTTCTTTGGTCTAGTTTCCGTATTTAGTTCATTCATGTTTACCCGCTTGTGTTCGTTGTTTTTCCCTTAACCAGTCACCACTCTAGGCCTATGCAGATATCTCCCTACCCCCCCCCCATCCTTTATCTCTTTGACCGCTCTTTTCATACCCTTTGTTCCAATGCCTTTCCCGTTGTAACCTTTGACCTGGTGAGACGTTCTTCATTACAAGTGCGGTTTCTTTTTTCGTATTTTGAGATGGAGCATATTATAGAAACTTGTACCGGCTGCAGTATTCCGTACCTAAAAGCAGTGGCTCAATTCCATGGTGATTTTTTTGATGCTTCAGGTAATGTTGAGCATTTTCTTAAATCTCACAACGTTATTCCTCAGCGTTTAAACTGCCCCAAGTGTCGTCATTATTCGTGTTTTGTGACCGGGGTACTTCTAGGCAAGGTTAGGTGGGTTTGTTAGGTACTGTGGCCTTTCTGTACTTTTTATATATTGCGTAACAGTTATATGGAAAAATTATTTAATATACCTGTGGAAATATTTAGTAGTTCTACCACTAGTAATGACATCGTGTCGTTGGTAGTTCTGTGTACCATTCGTCACCGTTGGTAGTACTGTGTATCAAGGTAAGTCATTCCCCCATTCTTATTATATGTGTTTTGTGACCGGGGTACTTCTAGGCAAGGTTAGGTGGGTTTGTTAGGTTCTGTGGCCTTTTGGTACTCTTTATTTATTGTGTAATAGTTATATGGAATAATTATTTAGTTTACGTATGGAAAGATTTATTATTTCTACCTCTAGTAATGACATCGTGCCGTTGGTAACACTGTGTACCATTCGTCATCGTTGGTAGTTCTGTCAACCATTGGGAACGTTGCTAATGTTATCGTCCCCTACATCTGTTGTTTAAATATTTTAACTCAGTATATATGTCAACAGTGTTAATATTTATATGGTTCATTTGTATTGTATTTCATTGTGTGATTTCGCACAGGAAATATATGATTTCCTATAGTAGATATCGTGATTTAACTGGTTTTCACATTCATTTCATCCGTAATAGCATCAACCAATTCGCCAACTTATAACTAACCGAATTGGTTGATCTGTTTGTTTGCGATTGAAATGATCATCAAAATCGGTTAAATCACGTTATTTGCTATAGGAAATCATATATTTCTTGTGCGAAATCACACCATGTAATTCTATACAAAATTACCCAAATTACATCTTAAGTACATGAGAAACACTTGCTTTCTTCATGAGTAATATTGTGCTAAAGTAAATATTTACCTACATGTTAATTACTGACCTGGTTCATCCCAACTGACTACACAAGATCCCAATACTTTTTACCTAGTATTGCCATAACTTGTTCTAAGCATTCTGGGTATTCTAACCAGAAAAAGAGAAATCTCAAACCTAGGCCAAGTTTGATAAATGCAGGACGTCCTACAATTGAGGTTATGTTCAAGATTCATAATTCTGGTGTACCAAGTTTAAACCTTGCTGAAATTGTTGCTTGCGTATTCACCACCAGATAGCGTTTGTCTCATACCTATTGGATAAATATGGATAATCTTAACTCATAGATGAAACATTACTGTGTATCTTTTATTCAAATCACCAAGTTCTATTTAGGCTTGCACATGTAAAAGATGTTTTATTTGAGTGAGATGATTGCCAAGCATTAAATTGTGGGGGCTTATAATAGGCAACTATGTACTCTATCATAGTATCCTATTGTGAATGTCTCATTTTTTTTTTTACAAAATGATACTACTGTATACATACAATGTGCGTCAACCCCATATATTTTACAATTGGCAATCTTTTGTTATATCAATTTCTGACTACTGTAATGTGTTTGGTGTAAACCACCTGCTTTTGTATTTCTGTGGCCCAGTCTATGTAACCTATGTAGAATTATAGAACAACACGGGACAACATTTCTAATAGATAAAACATCTTCTATTACAATAAATAGTGAGCTTTCAATGAATTTGACCTTTATTTCCACTGTAAATATGCCGTTCTATCTGTTATGGACCTCTCCCTCTTCCTGACAGACATGGGTGGGAACCTGGGACTTTGGGTGTGTGAAAAGAGGACAAAACGTGATTATTTGGTAAATATATGATACTCTAATTTCTAGCAAAACTGGAATTTGCTATAAGAAATGGATGAGTGCTGGCTAGTTTGGTATTTTTCTCTATATGTTTAATAGGGGCTGGGGCATAATAACTTACGTATCGGTCTATTAAAATGGAAGTATGTTTTTCACTCTAAGTCCATTGTTTACATCTGAGAGACTGAATGGGACTTATTGCGCATGTGATTTTTCCCATGGTTTGGGGAGCTTTCTGTGAATTTACAATGACGTATTTGTCAGGTGGTTTTTTAAACTAATTAAGTTTATAAGTCCTTCTTCCTAAGTTCCCGGATGTTGTTCTACAACAGCCATTTTTTTATCACCCTTCCATCAGTTTTAACTTAACCACCATCACATAAAGTCTCCAAGAGGGAACTTAAGTGAAGTACATCAATCTATTTCAAAATTTAATGTAATTTCGTTTATGTCGGCAATTGATTATGGTGGAAATGCTCTGCGTTTAGTGTAAAGCTATTGTTACTCATGCGAAATGAAAAAATAACAGCGCAATTCTGACTTAAATTTTAGAGAAGGCCAGCACCTTGGAAGGATTCATTTGTGATTTACTTTGTTTTTGACCTGGGAAGGGGTGTCCGACTAGTGCGTGTGACCTGGGGAGGGGGGGTCAGGGAGCTTGCCTCCAGCTAGGGGTTGTGACCTGGGAGGGGGGGGGGGTCTGGGGCTTCCCCCCCAGCTAGGGGTTGTAATCTGGGAATTACTAGGTTAGGTTAGGTAGGTTTGTTAGGTTCTGTACCCTTTTACTAATCTCAAAAGTGTTAAATAATCACGTTTTGGCCTGTTTTCAGCCACGTTAATGAACCATATATTTTTACAACTGGTTATCTTGTGCTTATTTTGCATTTCTGACAATTATTATTGCTGAAAATCACTCGTTTATTACATTTCCCCACTCAAAAAACCCCGGTTTCCCACTTGGATCCCCCATAATTGTCTTTATATAAGGGGGTCCAAAAACTCATGGATGGGTGGTGTGCCCCAATAATCATGGTCATAAATGCATAAAACACAAGATAGCGAGTAGGAAAAATATATGGTTCATGTATTCGGCTAGAAATTAAAGTATCATATATTTACCGATTATTTGATACTAGAGGGATTTTTAAAAGGCCATAGAACCTAACAAACCCACCTAACCTAACTTGGTAGTTCCCTGGTCACAGACCTATCCAGGGGCAAGCCTCCTGGATCTCCCTTCCCAGGTCACAAACTAAAAGTAAATAAATAAATCCTTACCAGTATTTCACTTGGTACCCCTTAACCTTTGAAGGATAGCAATTGAGCCTTTGAAAAATTGTTCACTACACCAGGAGTACCGTGATACTCACCCAGAAACTTGGCAATATCATTGAAATAGCCATAATGGCAGTCATTACACTTTGTTCCGTTGGGCTCCATAACTCAAACCTAGCACGTAACACGGCTACAAAGGAACTTAAGGATTTGCCCTAAGAAAATTGGGTGTGTCACAGAACTGACTACGTCCCACTAAAGCATGCATACATGCATAAAAGTGGTAAACTTCGTCATATGGTAAGGGAACGATGAAGGAGGAGCTACTTACAAATGAACAAACAAGGGTAATTCCATTGGTAAAGAGGAAGTGGAAGGATGGCTTGTGCGCAGGAAGTATAAAGTCGTATTGCGCAATAACCTGTATGCACAAACGGGAGCAGGTACGTCCGACTTGTAAAATGTAAATACTAGAGTGAAATAAATATATCAGGGGAAGAGGATCCCCATATTTTGTGCAGTTTTTCTTGGATTTATTATGCTTCTCAGAGAATGATATTTAGAGAAGAAAAGGTTAGTTTTAAACATAAGACTTAACTGGTAGTTATATACCGTACATAGCTTACGTCTCTGACGTCACGGCAGAAAATTCAAAACTCTCGCCGATTGGATAGCCAGGTGTACCACATGCGCACCCTAGCGAGGTACCTGGGAACCATCCCCTGTCCCTTCATATTTTCTCTGCCGCCGTAGCGGCAACATCGTTGGATTTTTCACTCGCTGTAACCTGTACTGTATATTACAGTTATCTTGGTGATGTACAATTTACTTTTAGCCTTCGCTGGTTGGGTTTTATTTTTACTGAGTGTTAGTGTTTTTATTTTGTTTTTGTCTTAAAAGAGTTAGGATTGGGAGTTTTTTCCCCCTACTGTAAAACTAACGAACCTACTTTTTTAAAACATGATGGCGGAGATACGTTCCGCCATCTCTATGACGTCACATCGTGTGACGGCATCTCCTTAGTACATACGTAGTATGACTTGCAAAATTCTTTTATTTTCTTTTTCTTGTAAAGAATGAAAAGGAATTCTATCTTACAATAAGTTTTTAACTTTTAATGTAAAAATTTTTTTAAGAAAATCTTTGTTATTTTAGTATTCGTTCTTCAAATCATCGATCTATTTTCAAAGATTAAATAGAACTAGCGTATTGCTAATTTTACGCTGCGTAGTTCTCATGGCAATTGATGCAGTCCCAACATGTCTTGGTATCTTTGTTTATTTTCTTTTTGATATTGGGAATGCTTGTATTAGTCGTATATTCATATACTGTATATGTTCCAATTGTATAATGTAGCAAATCACTATTTTTGGGAACCCTTAAGATTTAAGGGTTGTTTACATTTATATACTGTATATACATTAATGCTATACTGTATCTGTTCTTTTTAATCATAACAAATCACTATTTTTGGGAAACCTTATGAATTAAGGGTTGATTACATATTTGTTCCGTAACCGAAATACAAACCACGCTATTTAAATAGGGTATTACTTTTGGCGTTGCTGAATGACGAGCCTTTAGATTTTTAACAAGGGGTAGGGGAGGGGTAGCTAGCTACCCCTCCCCCCTCACACACCGGTGAACTGATTCACTTCGCTTTTGGCTCGGATGATGGTCAGACGTGTCTGCTCTCACCCTAGCATATTGACAGCCTTAATCTTTTTTGCTTTCTCTTTCAGTTGTGTGTTTGGAAGTTGGCCTCTCTCTTTATCATGCGGAAGTGGCCTGGTTTACCCGACCGCCCTTGTGGGACTTATATGTCGGCGGTCGAGACGGACCCGCACACCTTGTGTCCGTTCTGCAGAGGTCAATGGTATGATAAAGATAAAGTGTGCAGTGAGTTCGAGGGAGGAGCTGAGTCCAACGGTCTCTCCTGCAGGTGATTCTCCCCCTCGGGGGAGTTCACTAACAGAGACTCCTTTTGTAGGACCGACGATGGTGTTCCTGCTCCCAGAGGACGTATCCGTCGCAAGGCTCGCCCTCTTCTTCGCCGTAGAGGTCTTCGTTCTCCCCACAAGGGAGTTAGGAAGCGCCTCTTCGGCTCCTTGCCCTCGCCGTCCCCCGCTGAGGATCCTCCTCGACGTGAGTTGACCGTTGCAGCCGCATCTCTGGACCTCTCTGCAGATCATTCGCGATCTCCTACGCCTGCCAGACCTGCTGATCTTCCTTCACCGTTCCTGGCAGCTGATGCGCAGTGGGCGCCCACGCACCCCGTTATCCAACGGGCACCGGTCCCTTCGGGGCAAAATGGCTTGTCTCACAATGTGAGCAAGTCCCTTAAGTGCCAGGTTTCACCTGTGCGCCCACGATCTCCTGCGCGCAAGCGCTCTCCTGTTCCTGCTGTTGCTGAGAGTCATCCTGTGCCGGAAACAATGCGCCAGCGATCTCCTATGGCAGAGTCGACATGTCAGCGCTCTCCTGCTCACCATCGATTTCCTGCTCGCCATCGATCTCCTGCTCGCCAGCGCTCACCTGCGCGCCAGCGCTCACCTGCGCGCAAGCGCTCACCTGCGCATCAGCGATCTCCTGTACGCCAGCGATCTCCTCCTCGCCATTGCACATCTGCGCGCCCTGATCCTGATACGCGCCACGCACGCCAACGATCTCCTGCTCGCCCACGATCTCCAGCTCGCCAGCGAACTTTCCCTGCGTGCCATCGCTTGCCTGCGCGCCATCGCTCGCCTGCGCGCCATCGCTCGCCTGCGCACCCACGATCTCCGGATCTGGGCGTAGGAAAGAAGTCTCATTCTTCGCCTTCTCCCCAGCGATCACCTGCGCACCCTCGGAACTCGCCCTCTCGTCAACCCTCGCCTGGATGGCGCGCAGTCACCTTCGCGCCATCGCGCGCACAAGTTTCAGCTCCTACCGTACGCACTTCCAGAGGTGGACGGGACACTATGTGCCCACGCGCCCACGAGCAGTCTCCTTCACGCACTTCTACCCCTGCTGGTTCTGCGCCCCATCTGTCTTCTCCAGATCGCGCATCTACGCGCCAGCGATCTCCTGTGCGCCCGTGTGCTCCATCGCCTGCGCGCCATTGCTCTACTGTGCGCCATCGCTCGCCTGCGCGCCGTCGCTCGCCTGCGCGCCGTCGCTCGCCTGCGCGCCGTCGCTCGCCTGCGCGCCGTCGCTCGCCTGCGCGCCATCGCTCGCCTGCGCGCCGTCGCTCGCCTGCGCGCCGTCGCTCGCCTGCGCGCCGTCATTCTCCTGGTCGCCAACACTCGCCCCCCGCGCGCTCACGCGCGCCCTCGCCTGCGCGCCCGCGCCTGCGCGCCCGCGCCCGCACATGTGCGCGAACGTTCGTGCACGATTGTTCCATCGCGCGAGCCCAAGCGCGATTCCCGCCGGGTTTCGCAACGCGAGCTTCCTAGCAAGTCTTCAGGAGCGAGAGTAGTCAGGTCATCTTCTTCACGGCCCCCCCCCCCCAAGCGCAGAACAGCGCACTCGCAGGAGGAGAGGAGGTCTTCAGAGAGGTCTAGGCACCAATCTTTTTCCTTTTCTTTTCAGGTAGGCCCTGTGGTATCTACTCCGAAAAATCGGCCGATCCCTTTCCCTCCAGCGGGAGTCTCTGACACTGCGTCTGTCAGTAAGCAGCCATGGTTTGGGTCCCTTATCAGAGCTGTCGTCCAGGCTGTTAAGCCTGCCTTCGCTGATTTGGGTCTCAAACCAACGGCAGCTCCGACCCCACTGAAGAGGAAGAGAGGAGTAGAGATCGTCGTGACTTCTCCCAGGGTCAAACTGGCTCCTAAAAAGTCCGTAAAAAAGCTCCTTCCCCCCACAGACGTTCTCTCCTTCTCCTATGGACGAAGCTTTTCCGTCCTCAGGGGAATCTACCGAGGTGAGACCTCCCACCGCACCAATGGGAGAAACCCCACCGCGAGTAGGAGAATCGTCCCGTGTTGGGGCGGAGAAGAGCCCTCAGACTTCGTTGCTGGAGTCCTGCATCTCTCCTAGAAGGGAACCGAAGGACTCGGAAGACTATCCCGAAGTCTTCTTCCAGGATTCGACCAGAGCCAGCGAGACTCCAGGAGAACGTCCACGTGTCCCCCCAAGTAGAGCATCTGGGGACAGGAGACTTTGCTGCCAGTTCACTAGGAGGAGAGCAGCAAGAGTCAGAGCATGCCTTCTGGCAAGTCTTGACTCTGATGAGGCATCTCAACGGGTTCAAGGACCCTGAGATCATCCCTCGTGAGGGCAAGGACACTGTCCTGGACCGAATCTTTGGCACTCAGAAACCCACTA
The DNA here is from genome assembly GCF_036898095.1 of Palaemon carinicauda. NCBI lineage: Eukaryota > Metazoa > Arthropoda > Malacostraca > Decapoda > Palaemonidae > Palaemon > Palaemon carinicauda. The sequence continues at coordinate 239,363,767 of NC_090725.1, read as the reverse complement.
AGGCCAGTGCGGCTTTGCCTTGGTCCCAAGGGGTGAAGAGTGCCAGGGATAAGGTTGAGGGCCAGCTCTCCGAGCTCGCCTCCTCCAGCCGTTCCACTGCTGGCAACAAGCTCCTCTCACCTCCTCGTGTTCAACAGAGGAGGTATTTTGAGATCATGGAGGAGTCTTGTTTAGCTCTTCCGCTCCACACTCTGTGGAAGAGCTTACCAGGGGAGTCTCTCTTGAGAGACACTCTAGCCGGCATGTGACGTTCTCGGCAACAGAGATCCTGAGTCAGGAGAAGGTAGCACAGTGTGCCGTGCAGGCCACTTCGTGGCTGGATGTCTGGCTGGGGTCTCTGGGCATCCTGCTGCGATCTGAGGATCTGTCCAAGGAGAGCACCAGAAAGGCCCTGGAGACCTTCCTCCTTTCGGGCACACGCTCCATTGAGTTTCTGGCCCACCAAGTCTCGAACTTGTGGGCAAACTTGATACTGAAGAGACGCGATGCGGTGGCCGAGAGGTTCCACTCGAAGGTCCCAGCCGTGGATGTCTGCAAGCTCAGACACTCTTCCCTCCTGGGAAAGAGTTTGTTTGAGCCCAAGGATGTGGAACAGGCAGCTGAGAGGTGGAGAAAATCGAACCATGATTCTCCTCTCCAAAGGGCTCTTACAACAAAGCCCTACAAACCTCCAGCACCTCAACAACCTCGCCAGTCCAAGACGACGAAACCGGCAGATGCAGCAAAGACGACGGTGTCCAAGCAGCAGCCCTTTCCTGTCAAAGACAAGAAAGGCAGAAAGTCCTCCAGGGGAGGCAAGAATCCTAGAGGGAGCGACCGAGGCCGCAAACGCTAGGATTGGCAATCCCCCTGCATGTCCACCAGTGGGGTTATGCCTGCAAAGTTGCGCATTCAGGTGGCAGCAACTCTGGGCCGATTCCTGGACAATCTCCGTGATCAGTCAGGGATATCGCGTCACGTTCGTAACATCTCTTCCTCCCCTGACAGCGAATCCAGTGTCATTGAGCTCCTATGCCATGGGATCGGCAAAGGGGCTAGCCCTACGGACAGAAGTCGAGACCATGCTGAAGAAGGATGCTCTCCAAGAGGTCGTCCACGGCTCCCCAGGCTTCTTCAGTCGACTCTTTCTTGTAAAGAAGGCGTCTGGAGGCTGGAGACCAGTCATCGACCTCTCAGCTCTGAACAAGTTTGTCAAAAAAACTCCGTTCAGCATGGAGACAGCAGACACGGACAGACTTGCAGTGAGACCGCAAGACTTCATGTGTACACTGGATCTGAAGGACGCGTACTTCCAGATACCAATCCATCCGTCTTCCAGGAAGTACTTAAGATTCAGCCTAGACAACAAGATCTACCAGTTCAAGGTGCTGTGTTTCGGTCTCCACAGCACCCCAGGTATTCACCAGAGTGTTCACCCTGATCTCTTCGTGGGCACATAGGATCGGCATCCGTCTCCTCCGTTATCTGGACGACTGGCTGATCCTGGCAGACTCGGAGTCGACCCTTCTTCGACACCGAGACAAGCTTCTGGGACTTTGCCAAGATCTAGGGATCATGGTAAATCTCGAGAAGTCTTCTCTGCTTCCATCTCAACGACTGGTATATCTAGGCATGATATTGGACACCAATCTCCACAAAGCCTTTCCATCAGACGACAGGATAGCAAGGCTGAGGAGGGTCGCAGATCCTTTCCTCAGACGAGAAGAGCTTCCAGCCCAATCGTGGTTACGTCTTCTAGGTCACCTTTCCTCCTTGGCCCGTCTAGTTCCAAACGGCCGCCTCAGGATGAGATCCCTGCAATGGCGGCTCAAATCCCGGTGGAATCAAGGCCACGATTCCCCGGACATTCTGGTCCCTATGGGTCCGGCGGAACGGACGGACCTTCAGTGGTGGGTGCCAGACGAAAACCTCCGAAAGGGAGTGGATCTTCTCGTCCTCCCCCCGGATTTGATGCTGTTCTCGGACGCTTCAAAAGAAGGGTGGGATGCCCACGTTCTGAACCAGAGGATCTCAGGCCTATGGTCAGAATCAGAAAAGTGCCTCCACATAAATCTGCTAGAGATGAAGGCCGTATATCTGGCACTTCAACAGTTCCACCAGACCCTGGCGGGTCACTCCGTGGTGGTGATGAGTGACAACACCATGGTAGTGGCTTACATCAACAAGTAGGGAGGTACCTTTTCACAACAGCTATCCTATCTTGCAGTAGAGATACTGAGATGGACCGAAGTCCTCTCGATTCCACTATCGGCTCGGTTCATTCCGGGCAAAAGGAATGTGCTCGCCGACAGTCTGAGCAGAGCATCGCAGATAGTGAGTACCGAGTGGTCTTTGGATCCTCTAGTAGCCAACAAAGTCCTGACTTTGTGGGGTTCCCCGACGGTGGACCTGTTCGCGACAGCCTTGAACTTAAAGCTTCCGCTGTACTGTTCCCCAGTCCCGGACCCCAAGGCACTCTGGCAAGATACCTTCCAACAACGGTGGGACAACATCGATGTCTACGCCTTCCCACCGTTCTGTCTGATGAGAAGGGTGCTCAGCAAGACCAGAATATCGGTCAACCTGTCAATGACCTTAATAGCTCCGCTATGGCATCATGCAGAGTGGTTCCCGGACCTTTTGCAGCTCCTGACGGAACTCCCGAGAGAACTTCCTCCGCGACATGAGCTACTTAAGCAACCACACTGCAACATCTTCCACAAAGCCATAGCATCGCTTCGACTTCACGCCTGGAGACTATCCAGCATCTCCTCACAGAGAGAGGTTTTTCGCAACAAGTTGCGGAAAGGATGTCTCGGCACCTGTGAAAGTCATCCGCAGGGGTCTACCTGGCGAAGTGGAGAGTCTTCTGTGGTTGGTGTCGTGGAAGGGGTATCTCCCCTCGATGCCACTATTCCAGCTATAGCGGAGTTTCTTGTGTATTTGCGGGAAGAAATGCGCCTTTCAGTCTCGACAGTGAAAGGCTATCGCTTAGCCTTAAGCCTGGCCTTCAGGCTGAAAGGAATGGACATTTCCTCCTCGCTGGAACTTTCTCTACTCATACGTAGCTACGAGCTTACCTGCCCTCAGTCGGAAGTGTGACCTCCTCCATGGAACGTGGTTCGAGTCCTCAGGTCTCTTAAGAGACCTCCATTCGAACCATTACGCCAGGCTTCTGATCGTCACCTGACTTGGAAGACGGTGTTCCTACTCGCATTGGCCTCAGCCAAGCGAGTCGGTGAACTTCATGGTCTCTTGTACGACGTCACCAATTCAAGGGGATGGGGGGAGGTAACGTTCAGGTTCATCCCTGAGTTTGTGGCTAAGACTCAAAATCCTAGGATTCTGGACCCACGGTTCAACTCCTTCTGGATTTCGAGTCTTCGTTCTGTAACAGATGACCCAGACCATCTCCTACTGTGCCCAGTAAGGAGTCTGAGGCTCTATCTTAAGAGAACACCTGCAGTTCGTCCTCGAGTGCAAGCATTGTTTGTGAGCACAGGAAGGACGAAGAGGAGGGTCACTAAGAACACCATCTCAGCATGGATTCGTAGGGTCATCCACCATTCCCTGAATCCAGACCCTCCTCCATCACGTTGCCCTAGAGCACACGATGTCAGAGGCATCGCTACGTCACTGGCATTCAAGAGGAATTACTCAGTGACGCAGGTTCTACAAGCTGGGGTGTGGAAGCGTCAAACGACCTTCACAGCCCACTACCTGCAGGACGTGACCCACAGGAGGCTCGATATGTTCTCTATCGGCCCTGTGGTGGCTGCACAACAGCTGGTCTAAACCTCAGGCTCCTTAATGGACAAGTAGCAGAAGGTTGAGGGCATTGTTACCCGGTTTTAGTCTGCATGAATGAAAAAGTATGCCTGGCCCTTACTCTTTTCTTCATCCTCCCCCTCTCTTGGGGAAAGCAGCATCCTGGGTTCTCTGCACGGCTGACCTCAAACCACTGCAGGTAAACCATGCTTCCCTCGCCTCTTTGAAAGCCATTAATGCTTTTTGTCTTTTTACTTGCTTTTTCTTATACTTGTAATATATATAGTGTATAAACATTCTTTTTGGGCTCAAGCCATGTCGTCCTGATGGAAGTTATTTAAGGTAGCTTCCTAAGGGATATATGTACTACAGTGATATTCCAAGAGAATTTTACCTTTAGGTATCCAGAATTCTAACTCCTGGCGCGAATATCCTTAAATTTTCTCTCAAGGATATCGTATAATATCAGAGGACGTATTCTTGACACGCCACATAGCAATCTGCACCCCTAATAGCGTTTACGCTTCGAGGAGGTGTGGCAGAATAGAAAGGGAGCCGTATCAAAGTTATCCCCGTTCTCGTACTACTATTGAGTATGACAACAGCTCCATTTCCACGATGGCGGACATTCCTTATTCTGTAGCGATTTCGCTCGGTGGTATTCCCCGTGCATCTAACTTTTCGATCGTTTTACAGGATTATAATTATGCTTTCTCCATCTACTTCCGCCTCTGGAAAGTTGAGTATCGGGTCTTTACTATGAGTATATTTTAGCTCCTGTTTCACAATGAAATTAGAGTAATTTATTGTGCCTAAGAGCTAGGCCTGTTACTGGAGGCCGTCGTTCGTTAGGCATGTGTTATTTAGTTAGCAGAACGACTTCCAGTTTTAAATAGCTTTATTTGATTATTTTAATTATTTAGCTATATAGGCAATTATACTCGTAAAGATTTTGATAATGTGCATAATTTTCCTTTTCCATGTCGATCGTATAGTTAGAGTTTCGGTGATTTAGGTAACCGAGATCTCGTCTAGCCTAGGTAACCCAACCTAGGCATTTTATTATACGATCAGACATTTCCCCTGTTACCCTCGTGTATTGTTTTTTCAATTCAAGTGGAGACTGATACCTCCTAGAATTATATGAAACATTACACGTCTCCATGGAGATTTAAGGGTAATCTCTTTTCCCTCTGAGTGTAGCGTCAGGCTACAACCCTAGTGGCCGTGCCATGAATTTTATTCAGACATGACTAGCTTAAGGTTTTTCTGTCTCTTCCCTTAAACCACTGGTTGTGGTATACCAGCAGGTTTTGGGATTTAGCCAGAATCTCAGAGTATTTAGTCTTATGTCGGCGACCTGTCGGCAGGGCGAATGGGTTGTAGGATACCATCATTCCCCTGCCGGCTAGGCTGCCGGCATTGGAGGCTAGCCCTCCCTAGCCGCACTTGAAGTTGTGGTAGGATACCATCTTCTCCTTGCGACTAGAAGACTAGTCCTGTGCCGCAGTCCCCTAGGCTGAAGAGTGATATTCTTCTTTTGCCTAGGATGACGCGGCACTGGAACTCTGTTTTCTCCCTTGTTGAGAGGAGGCGGCAATGCCGCCATCCCCTTAACTGTATCGGCAATCTCTAGGGTGGAGATCTGAGACTCTCCTGTCACCTAGGATTCTGCTGATACTGAAACAGTTTCTTTTAAGAGGTGGTAGGACTGACAATTTTGCCAGTTCCTTTCACACGCTATACAGGACCCTGTTCCCTACCCCCCTGTCCTCTTTTGATGGCCTAGCCATTGTCTTTCATTGGGCCGGCATCTTGCAACCTTACCATTGCCGGTAGGTTGCCGGAGCCGGCCAGACTCCCTCTCTAGCCATGACAACTGTTGGCAGCCATGTTGAATGTCAGTAATCATGGCTGGCGGCAGTGCATACTGCTGGCTGCCACATTATCTGTCGGCAACTATGGTCTCTGCCGGTAGCTGATGACTGTCGGCAGCCAAGATGGCTGCCGGCAACTGGCGGCTGCTAGCAGCCATGATGGCTGTGAGTGGGAAGTCCCTTTCTGTCCCCAAGGTTCTTCAGTTCTCCCTTGGACTGCTATCCACAGGTTCTGTTGCCGGAATACCGCCGGCCAGGCCGGCGCAGATAAGCGCTGACTTTATGGCAGCACACCGACTGTACTGATATTGCCAGAGGCTAGCCTGCCGGCAGTGTATTGGCGGCACCTTGCCGGCAATAGTACTGTAGCTGGATGGAAGCCTGAATGGTACATTCCCCCCTTCCCTTAGAACCTTCTCTCTGGAGAAAGACAGTTAAATTAGACTTTTACATCCTTCATTACTGTATACATATACAGTAAAGGAGTAGCCTTTACTCCATGCTATCTCTCTCTCTCTAGCTAGCATACTAGATATGCTGGCAAGACCTAGCTATGCCGGCTGAACTACAGTATATGTTATAGAGGTAGCCAGTATATCTACAGTATAGAATATACTGCAGATAGAAAACTACTATATATTTTATACTAGTAGTTATTTCCAATATATCTTGGATATCCATACACAGGCATTTGCTGAACCCAATCCCATATTGAATTAATATAATTTCTTCAGTTTGTTCCGTAACCGAAATACAAACCACGCTATTTACATTGGGTTTACCTTTTAGCGTAGCTGAAATGACGAGCCAATAGTTTTTAACGAAGGTTAATTACCCCCACGCTAATTAGCGGGGGGTAGGGGAAGGGTAGCTTGCTACCCCTCCCCCCCACACACCAGTGATTTACTTCACTTCATTTTCGGCTCGGCGATGAACAGACGTGTCTGTTCATCGTCCTCGTTGATAGCCTTTAATCTTTTTTTGCTTTTTCTCTACAGCTTTTGTGTGTGTTTGAAGTTGACTACCTTTGTCTTTGCTATGCGTACGTGCCCTGGTATTGCCGGCCGCCCTTGTGGGACCTTTATGTCGGCCTTGGATACGGATCCTCACACCCTTTGCCCGCAGTGTCGGGGCCGACGGTGTGACCAGGAAAACATGTGTAGGGAGTGGTCTGCCTCCCAGTGGGAGAGGTTTGGCTGCCGGCGTAAGAAGAAGTCCAAGAGAGACCGTTCTCCTTCTGGGGTTGCCTTGAAGGAGGAAGGTTCTCGGGACTCTTCTTTCGTCGCCCAAACCTCCTCCGAAGCTCCCCCTCGTCCGGCTCCTAAGGAGAGTCGGCCGAGTGGTAGCGCAGGCCCTAGTTCTGTTTCCCGACCTTGGGTGGGGGAGAGGGCATCGCCTCCCATAGCGGGGCGGTTCCCCCTCCTCCTCCGGGGGAGGTTATTGATAATTCATTGTCTAATGATGATCTTTTACAGATTTGGGCTTCCTTGGGGCTTAAGGGCTTGCCTTCCAGGGTTGCCCTGATTGACCTTGTCCTCCAGGGTTGCCCTGATTGACCTTGTCTCGTTGGGGGCCGCCGTTAAGCAGTCACCGGCGGTAGCAGAGGTAGACCCTCTGTCTATCGTCGACGTCATGGTGGCAGAGGCCTCCGACGGGGCGGGGCAATCCTCTGCAGGTGCAGTTGAGGATGTTGGTGCTGACGGCTCTCCTCCCCCTTCCGTACATCCTTCGAAGGGGGAAGTGAGTCCTACGGGCTCGTCTGCTGTCCAGCTTCCCTCTAAGGGGAGTGCCTTGACTGAGACTCCCCTTCGGAGGACTGATGGTCCTGATGATCTTCCCCGTGGCCACCTTCGCCGTAAGGCTCACCGTCCGCTGCGTCGCAAGGGCCTCCCATCCCCTTATAAGGGGGTTAAGAGGCGCCTTTTTGGATCTTCTTCCTCCGAAGGGGACTCTCCTCATCGTATTCAGCCTACAGCTCCAGGTCCTTTGGACCTCTCTGGGGACCGGTCTCCTACTCCTGCTAGAACTTCACCTTCTGGGGACCTCGTCACCTGATGGGCAACGGTCCCTTCGGGGCAAAGGGATTCTTCCCTTTCACGTGCAGCGTTAGCGCACAGGCGCTCTCCTGCTCGTCAGCGCTCTCCTGCTCGTCAGCGCTCTCCTGCTCGTCAGCGCTCTCCTGCTCGTCAGCGCTCTCCTGCTCGTCAATGCTCTCCTGCTCGTCAGCGCTCACCTGTTCGCTGGCGCTCTCCTGATGTTCGCTTTCCTTCTCGCCAGCGCTCTCCTGAGGACTTCCTCCATCCTGTGGTTCCTGAAGAGCGCTCAGCGCGCCAGCGTTCCCCTGCTCGCCCTTCTGCAGTGTTAGCGCACAGGCGCTCTCCTGCTCGTCAGCGCTCTTCTGATCGTCAGCGCTCTCCCGTTCGTCAGCGCGCTTCTGAGGATCATCGCCCTCTTGCTCGCCAGCGCTCCCCTGTGGTCTCTGAACATCCTGCAGTCCCTGTTGGGCACCCTGCGCGCCATCAGTCTCCTGAGCTCTCTCGCGATCCTCATCTTGTTTCTACTCAACATCGTCCGCGTTCTCCAGCGCGTGTGTCTAAAGCACATGTTCGCCCACGCGCCTACGCTCTTCCTGTTCCTGTTCGTGAACGCGCCGCGCTGCGGCAACTGTTCCTTCACAGGATTTCACGCGTCACCCTCTTGCTCGCCAGCGATCACCTACTCGCCAGCGATCACCTGCTCGCCAGCGTTCACAGACGATCCTACTATCGCCTGCTTGTCAGCGTTCTCCTACGCGTCAACGATCACCTGATCATCGGCGATCTCCGGACCGCCCGCGTGACTTACAGCCTGCGCACACGCGGTCTCCAACGCGTCGTCGGCTAGAGATTCTGGAAGGACATGGTTCGCCCTCTGCTAGCTCGCCCTCGCGCGATCATTCACCTGCGCGTCCTGCGTGCTATCGCTTGCCAACGCGTCACCATGCGACAACGCGCCATCGTTCACCTGCGCGCCAGCGTTCGCTAGCTCACCACCGATCGCCTGCTCGCAATCGCTCTCCCTCGCGCTACAGGTCTCCTGACCTACGTCGCCAGCGATCTTCGGAGCGTTCTCACTCGCCCACGCGGCAACGCGTTCCCTCGCCATCGCGCCAACGCATTCGTTCGCCGGCTCGGCCACGCGCTCGTTCGCCTGTACGCCCTCGCGCCCACTCGCCTGTGCGCCCGCGCGACCGCTCGCCTGCGCGCCCGCGCGGCCATCGTTCGCGGCGAATTTCGCAGCCAGTGATAGCAGCAGGAACGCGTGTTCCCAGACAGCGCTCTGGATCGCCTCCATCTAAACGCAGGACTGTTGTGCAGGACAGGGAAGATACTGCAGAGAGGTTAGTGCGTCTTTCTTCCCCCCCTTCTTTTCAGGCAGGTCCAGTGGTGTCCACTCCGAAGGATCGCCCGATCCCTTTCCCTCCAGCGAGGATTTCGGACTCTGTGTCCGTGGAGCAACAGACTTGGTTTGGTCCACTGATGCGGGCGTTAGTGAGGGTGATGAAACCAGCACTCGCCGATCAGGGCAACAAACCAACGGCTGCCTCTCCTACGCTGAAGAGAAAGAGAGGAGTGGACTTCGTGGTGACTTCCCCCTGGGCGAAGTTGGTTCCCAAGAGGTCTGTCGCAAAGGCCCCTTCTCCTGCTCGAGCGTTTTCTCCTTCTCCCGTGGACGAGGCTTTTCCATCCTCGGGTGAGTCCAGTGAAGCGGTAGTCTTCCCCTCGGCCCCAAGGGGGGAGCCTTCTCTTCATGGAGGAGAGTCGTCTCGTGCGGAAGGGGCTCTTCGAACCTCTGTGTTGGGATCCTGTATCTCTCCCAGGAGGGAATCCAAGGACTCCAAGACCGTCCCGAAATCTTCTTCGAGGATTCGCCAGGAACCCGCGGCTCCCCGGGGGAAAGTCCACGCTTCACCCCAGGAAGAGATTCCGGGGACAGGAGACTTAGCTGCCAGCCCGCAAGGAGGAGATCAGCAGGAATCTGAACATGCCTTCTGGCAGGTCCTGAGCCTGATGAGGCAACTCAACGGGCTTATGGACCCCGTGATCGCCCCCCGTGAAGGCAAGGACACTATCTTGGACCAAGTGTTCGACGTTCGGAAGGCCCCTAAGTCCAGTGCGGCTCTGCCCTGGTCTTGGGGTCTGAAGAGTGCCAGAGCCAGGGCCAACGCCCAGCTCGCGATTCTTGCCTCCTCCAATCGTTCCTCTTCCGGGAACAAGCTCATCCCTCCTCCTCGTCTTCAGCAGAGGAGGTATTTTGAGATCTTGGGTGAGTCCAGTCTCGCTCTTCCTCTCCATCACTCCGTGGAGGAGCTGGCGAAGGGAGTTCCCCTTGAGAAGCTCTCTGCCCGGCAGGTGTCGTTCTCGGCGGCAGAGATCCTGAGCCATGAAAAGGTCGCGAAGTGTGCCATGCAGGCCACTTCGTGGCTGGATTTTTGGCTAGGAACTCTGGGCATCATATTGCGCTCCGAGGACTTGTTTAAGGAAACCAATAGGAAGGCCCTGGAGACCTTTTTACTCTCGGGCACCCGCTCCATCGAGGTTTTTGCGCACCAGGTCACCACCCTGTGGGCCAACTCGGTGTTGAAGCGGCGCAATGCGGTGACCGAGAGATTCCATCCGAAGGTCCCCGCCGTGGATGTGTGTAGGCTCAGACATGCTTCCCTTCTTGGGGAGAACCTGTTTGAGCCACAGGACATGGAGCAAACGGCTGAGAGGTGGAGGAAATCCAGCACGGACTCCCTCCTCCATAGGGCCCTTACAGCTCGGCCCTATAAGCCTCCAGCTCCGCCGCAACAGCAGCAGCAGCCTCGTAAGGCTCCGAAGCAGGCACCGGCAGTTAAGAAAGTGGTGTCTAAGGCCCAGCCCTTTCCAGCCAAGGTCAAGAGGGGCGGCAAGTCCTCCAGGGCCGGCAAGTCCTCCAGGGGAGGCAAGACTCCTAGGGGTAGCGGCCGCGGCCGCAAGCCCTAGGGGTGGCAGTCCCCCTGCGTGTCCACCTGTGGGGGGATGCCTTCAGCGTTGCGTCCGCAGGTGGCAGCAACACGGGGCTGATGCTTGGACGGTCTCAGTGATCGGCCAAGGCTATCGCGTCCCGTTCACAACATCTCAACCTCCCCTGACAGCGAATCCAGTGTCGTTGAGCTCCTATGCCACGGGGTCGGCAAAGGGGCTAGCCCTTCGGTCCGAAGTCGAGACCATGCTAGAGAAGGGTCGTCCACGGCTCCCCAGGCTTCTTCAGTCGACTCTTTCTTGTAAAGAAGGCGTCTGGAGGCTGGAGACCTGTCATCGACCTCTCGGCTCTGAACGGGTTTGTCAAGCAAACCCGGTTCAGCATGGAGACAGCAGACACGGTCAGACTTGCAGTGAGACCGCAAGACTTCATGTGCACACTGGATCTAAAGGACTCATACTTCCAGATCCCAATCCATCCGTCTTCCAGGAAGTACCTGAGATTCTGCCTAGACGACAAGATCTACCAGTTCAAGGTGCTGTGTTTCGGTCTCTCCACAGCTCCTCAGGTGTTCACCAGAGTGTTCACCCTGATTTCATCTTGGGCGCACAGGAACGGCATTCGTCTCCTTCATTATCTGGACGATTGGCTGATCCTAGCAGACTCGGAGTCGACCCTTCTTCGGCACCGAGACAGGCTTCTGGATCTTTGCCAGGATCTGGGGATCGTGGTAAACCTCGAGAAGTCCTCTCTGCAGCCGTCCCAACGACTGGTTTATCTAGGCATGCTGATAGACACCAATATCCACAAAGCCTTTCCATCAGACGACCGGATAGCAAGGCTGAGGAGGGTGGCGGAACCCTTCCTCAGGCGAGAAGAGCTCCCCGCCCAGTCGTGGTTGCGTCTCTTAGGTCACCTACCCTCCCTGGCTCGTCTGGTTCCAAACAGCCGCCTCAGGATGAGATCCCTACAGTGGCGGCTCAAGTCCCGGTGGAATCAAGGATCCGATTCTTCGGACATTCTGATCCCAATGGGGTCTTTGGAACAGACGGACTTGCAGTGGTGGCTGGTCGACGAGAACCTGCGGAAGGGAGTGAGTCTTCTCGTCCTCCCCCCAGAATTGACTCTGTGTTCGGACGCGTCAAAAGAAGGGGGGGGGGGGGGGCCCGCACGTTCTGAACCAGAGGGCCTTAGGCCTTTAGTCAGAATCAGAAAAGCGCCTACACATCAACCTGCTAGAACTGAAGGCCGTCTTTCTGGCTCTTCAGCAGTTCCAACGGTCCCTGGCGGGTCACTCCGTGGTGGTGATGAGCGACAACACCACGGTAGTGGCATATATCAACAAGCAGGGAGGCACTTTTTCACAGCAGCTATCCCATCTTGCAGTAGAGATTCTGAGGCGGACCGAAATCCACTCGATAACACTATCAGCTCGCTTCATTCCTGGCAAGAGGAATGTGCACGCCAACAGTCTGAGCAGGGCCTCGCAGATAGTGAGTACCGAGTGGTCTTTGGATCCTCAGATAGCCAACAAAGTCCTGACTTTGTGGGGTTCCCCGACTGTGGACCTGTTCGCGACAGCGTTGAACTGCAAGCTGCCCCTGTACTGCTCCCCAGTCCCGGACCCCAAGGCACTCTGGCAAGATGCTTTCCAGCAACGGTGGGACAACATCGACGTGTACGCCTTCCCACCGTTCTGTCTGATGAGAAGGGTGCTCAACAGGACCAGACTATCGGTCAACTGTTCGATGACTCTGGTAGCTCCGCTATGGCATCACGCGGAATGGTTCCCGGACCTTCTGCAGCTCCTGACGGAGCTCCCGAGGGAACTTCCTCCACGACACGAGCTTCTCAGACAACCCCACTCCGGCGTCCCTCACAAGGCCGTGGCCTCGCTTCGGCTTCACGCCTGGAGACTATCCAGCGTCTCCTCGCGGAGAGAGGCTTTTCGCAACAGGTTGCGGAGAGAATGTCTCGGCACCTGCGAAGGTCCTCTGAGGGAGTCTACCAAGCAAAGTGGAGGGTCTTTTGTGGTTGGTGTCGTGGGAGGGGTATCTCTCCCCTCGATGCCACTATTCCAGCAATAGCGGACTTCCTCATTTATCTGCGGGAAGAAATGCGCCTTTCTGTCTCGGCAGTGAAAGGTTATCGCTCAGCCTTAAGCTTGGCCTTCAGGCTGAAGGGCGTGGATATTTCTTCCTCGCTAGAACTCTCTTTACTCTTACGTAGCTATGAGCTTACCTGCCCCCAGTCGGAAGTGAGACCTCCTCCTTGGAACGTGGTTCGAGTCCTCAGGGCTCTTAAGAGACCTCCCTTCGAACCATTACGCCAGGCCTTCGATCGCCACTTGTCTTGGAAGACGGCTTTCCTACTCGCTTTGGCTTCGGCCAAGCGTGTTAGTGAACTTCATGTTCTCTCGTACGACATCGCCCATTCAAGGGGATGGGGGGAGGTAACGTTTAGGTTCGTCCCTGAGTTTGTAGCCAAGACTCAGGATCCTGGAGTGCCGGATCCTTGGTTCGACTCTTTCAGGATCGCGAGTCTCCGTTCTGTAACAAGCGACCCTGACCAGCTGCTACTATGTCCAGTGAGGTGTCTGAGGCACTACTTGAAGAGAACGGCTGCAGTCCGTCCTCAAGTGTGAGCTTTGTTTGTGAGCACAGGCAGGACTAAGAGGAGGGTCACCAGGAACACCATCTCAGCTTGGATTCGAAGGGTTATCCACCATGCCTTGAATCCAGACCCTCCTCCGTCACGTCGCCCTAGGGCATACGATGTCAGGGGTGTTGCTACATCCCTGGCCTTCAAGAGAAACTTCTCTGTGACGCAGGTACTTCAAGCTGGTGTCTGGAAGCGTCGGACGACCTTCACAGCCCACTACCTGCAAGACGTGACCCACAGGAGCCTCGATACGTTTTCTATCGGCCCTGTGGTGGCTGCACAACAGCTGGTCTAACCTCAGGCTCCTTTATGGACAAGTAGCAGTAGGTTGAGGGAGTTGTTACCCGGTCTTAGTCTGCGTGAATGAAAGAGTATGTCTGACCCTTACTTCTTTCTTCATTCTCCCCTCTCTTGGGGAAGCAGCATCCTGATCCTCGCATAGCTGACCTCGACCTATGCAGGTAACCCATGCTTCTTTGTGCTCCTAGTATTAAGCTTAATACTATTGCGTCCCCCATACCCTGACGAGGTGGTATTGGGAACGTCCTATCCTAGATTCCTATCTAAAGGTCTCAAGGTCAACTTCATAGGACGAGTCACACTTTTCTCCACACACTGCTTATGTAGGCCACTCGTTCCTAGCGATGCTAGGAACTTGTGAGGTGCAGGGGCTCCTTTTTTCAAGTGCTGCTCACTGAGGGATTGAGCCCCCGGGCAAAGCCGAAGTCAGTAAGGCTGGGGACTTTCCACCCTTCCTAAGGGGTAAGTCACCCAATGTAAATAGCGTGGTTTGTATTTCGGTTACGGAACAAATGACAAATTCGAAGATAATTTGTATTTTTCCTAACCATACAAACCTTAGCTATTTACACATATGTGCCTGCCATCCCTGACCCCCAAGTGAAGTCCTACCTCTAAGTGAAGTGAAGCAAATCACTGGTGTGTGGGGGGGAGAGGTAGCAAGTTACCCTTCCCCTACCCCCCGCTAACTAGCGCGGTTGTAATTAACCCTCGTTAAAAAATATTGGCTCGTCGTTTCAGCTACGCTAAAAGGTAAACCCAATGTAAATAGCGAAGGTTTGTATGGTTAGGAAAAATACAAATTATCTTCGAATTTGTCATATTCGGATTACCCTACAATATTAAATAGCTTCAAGGCAGGGGTGATACACTCCTAACCCTTAAAGGGTAGAGCCTTTATCCTTGAGTCTCCCTGATCAGGAAACTCTATAATTTAATATTGTAAGGAAGGCTACGGCAAATAGGCTGAGTGGGATACACAAAAATATGTCTTTATTTTCTGAACTACAATACATGATTGTACAGTAGCCAGTAATTTGCAATATAGACTTACTGCAATTAGAAAACTTCAGTACCATTATACAGTAGTAATTTCTAACATACCGTGGGTACTCTTGTGCGAGCATTCTGCTGGTACCGCTCCTATATTGAAAGAATAATATTTCTTCAATATTCTGATTGAGAATCAGTCATCCTGATCCCACAGTATTAACAATATAAAGGGACAGTGAATTTGTACTTCTCTACCCCTAGGGGTAAGAGCCCTTCTACTCTGAGTTACTTGATAGAGGAATCTCCATATAGTTAATAACGAGGGGAGGTAACAGCATTTGCTCACGGGGGTACACATGTATGTATCTCCTACTATCCCTTTATAGCTTACTATTTTAAGCTATTCTGTTATAGATGACCTTTGCATGTTGATTATCAGGGAGATAATCCTTTGTATACTCATTTGGTTTTCCTTTCTTTACAGGAGGAACACCTGATACCTTGTGCTGCAGTCTTCTGCAAGGCCAAGAGTAAGTATTTTTTAGGTCATAATACTTGCAGGTTTCATGCCCCCTGCAATATTATTTCCGGATCCCTACATTATTGGAACCCGCAGGTTTGCAATATATGTCGGACATTAATGTCTGAAGGTTTCAAGAATCCCAAGTCTACGGAGACCAGGGATACAGCTCAATACAAATTACGCAACTGGGTGAGAGGCTTCCAGAAAATCTCTCCGGGACCTTTCCTACCTAATGATAGGATGCGTAAACTACTATTTCCGAAAACAAGTAAGGAAATAGTAGTGCCTCAGGCACCAACTACATCCCCTGACGGCCAGATAACCTTTGGGAATAAGGGCAAGAAGTGCCCCAGGGTAGAAGAGGAAAATGTCGTGTCGGAATTTCCTCCGCCTATGCTGGCTCTAGAGCCATCGACGTCGACATCTTCGTCTTCTACCCCTCTATTAGATAGAATGGTACAATTATGTATCCAACTGAATAATCAAATAGAGAGCTTTCATAAACAAAACGAAAAGCAGGAAGTAAAATGCAAGAAAGAGCCTCGCAAAGCTTCTCTTGTTGCTTCCCAAGGGTCACTCAAACGATCCATGGATCAAGACCTACCAACATGCTCCAAAACCAATCCCTGGAGGTTTGCGGAGCTGATGACGATTTTTAATGGCAAACTCTACATCTCAGAGAAGATGGGTGCTGTTCCTTTGGACAAAATTCAATTTTGGCCAAGCTTTGATGCTTTCCCTAATTGTTTGGTTTGACTGAGGTACGAACCAAAGTCAAGAAAAGGAGTGGAATCAAAAGAGGTCATGATTCTCGACCATGATAAGGCACAGGCTATCCTCTCAGGTAGTCTGAAAAAGGCGAGTTATTCAGAGTCGAAGGTATTCTCACTGAATAACAGACACCCTTCCTTTCTTGCTCCTGCTTCATTCTCATTTCCCTTTGTGGGGAAGGCATTTACATCTGTTGCCAAAGCGGTGGAGGCGGGTACGCCATGTCCCACACTCGAGGAGTGCAAGCCTCTGTCGCCAGCTTTTCCCAGCCAGGAAAAGGACTGGAAGGAAGTCCATTTAACCTTTTCAGTAGGAAAATTAGACGCAGATGTCGCAAGTCGACAATTTAATGAATGTCTCATCTGAGTTGCTCTTGTATAATGAACAAGAGACAAAGGGGAGACTTGCAGCCTCCCTTTCTCTACAAAACTACGTAGAGTTGTGTTCAACCTACCAAAATACCCGACATGCTCATGGTCATAGCCAAAATGCATATGGCTACCTTAGTGAAGGACCTTTACTCCTTCATGAAGGCTAGGAGAGCATGTAGAGAGTTTGTGTTCGCTGCTGCAACAGAGAAACACGAAACAAGGAAGCTAATATCTTCCAACATCTGGGGTTAAGACCTCTTCCCACACGAGGTAATTAGGAAAGTGATTAAGAACGTCACCATGGAGAACATAAGTCTTCTCCAAAAGTGGGGCATCCTTTCAAAGAGAAAATCTTCCATGGTTGTGGGTCCCCAATCTAAAAAGAAGACGGGAAATGCTGGAAATATCCGGGCTGCTCAACAACATCCCACTATTCCAGTGACCATGGTGCCACAGGCAGGTGGTCAAAAGTTTAAACCTACTGACTATTCGAAGCATGAAGACGCTTCTGCTAGGAGGAACGTTCCTTCAGGATCGTCGGACCTTCGATCCTTGGGTCCAAAGCCTATTCAAGATGGGACTTGATGGGAAACAGAAATGTATCCACCAACATTTCCTTACCTTCTCCTACAATCCAAAACCCTCCTGGAGGAGTATATCTGATAGCTCTAGAGCATACAGGTGGTTAGAAAACTATAGTCCATCGAGTTCCAGGGAAGGCTGTTTTGTGTTCACGAGAAGGACTCAAGATATCTCTGAGTCATTTTGAACTTGTCGCCACTCAACAAGTTCATAGAAAACAGCAAGTTTAGAATGTTAATCCTTCCGAACATATGGACCTTGTTCCAAATAGAGGTGTTCGTAGTCTTGTCAGACCTGAAAGGTGTCCTGTGGCAACTTCCAGTCAACCACCCCCTTCCCTCCTATCTAGAATTCAAGTTACAGATAGTAACATTCATCTTAGGAAAGACACGTGTCGGACTGGACACAGTCCTAAATATCTTCATAGGATTGGCAGACTTAGTCACGTTAAAACCAAGCCTAGAAATGGTTCAGGCATTAATATACCTGGACGAGAGGCTGGGGTGGGCAGCACCCGAAGTGGCTGGTCAATGTGCATCCAAAGAAATGATCCGGTTCCCAGGACATCACGAATGCAAGATAAGCTTCTAGAAGTCTCGACTCTCTCCAGCTCAAGGGTTTCAATGGCTGGAAAACCATTGAAGCCCGCAGTCACATCAACTCTCCTTTCCCTTGGGAATATAAAAGGAGGTCGCGAGGTCTGTCAAGAGACTCGGGTAATCAGTCAGATTTCCAAGACGCTAACAGGGAGAAGCGCTAAACTCTCCCCAGTTCGCAATAGTGACAGACCTAGTGCTAAGAGCACTGCGGAAAGATGCGTTAAGAGCCTGGAGAAAATACCCATCAAACGCTTGAAGAGATAAAAAAAGACCGATATTGGTCCCTCCTTAATCGCTTCTCTAACAAAAATTAAAGCACGAAAGTCCCAAGACTCTGCTGGTCCTATCATGAGTGGGGAAGCTCCCTCCACACGGATCAGACTTCTTACGACTGATCCGGGACACCGAAGCGATTATAAGACGTCACAATTGATAATGCTAAAGAACGTCTCATACAGTCTAGGTGAAGTTAACCATCCCTTTCTTAAAGGGATGGCACCTGTCAGCAGTTCATATACAATTGATCCACAATGTGACAGTGGATGCTCTATTTCAATTCAAACCGATAGAGTCGGAATGGTCCATGGACGCAGACCTATTCCCTCCCAGATGGGAACAAGTCCCGGAACTGCAGATCGACTTGTTCATCACGAGCGTCTTCAAGAAACTACCTCGATATGTAGCCCCATACGAGGATCCTCTAGTGGGACTGATAGACGACATGTCTCTGGAATGAAAGGGACGGACTCGGGTATACCTGTTCATCCCATCCAATCACCTGCTGAAGGTCCTCAACAGGCTCAGATACTTCTAAGGGGGAGTAGCTCTTTTGGCTCCCAGATAGCCCAAGAGCAATCTGTCCTCCCTAATGAAGAAACTGAAAATGAGGCTTTTCCTAGTTCTGATCCTAGGCATATTTCAGAAGGTTCAGAAATTAACTGCCTTCGTTTTATCACAGAGAACCCAAACCCTTCATTTCATGATTTTTTTACCCTAGCAGTTAGAAAAAGATTTGGGATCTCAGAAGGCAATATAGAATTCTTAGAAGAATACAAGGCTAAGTCAACTAGAAGACAATATGAGTCTTCCTGGAAAAAGTGGGTTGCGTTTGTGAAAGCAAAAGGACCGGAAGAAATTTCAATGAACTTCTGTCTGTCCTTCTTTGTCCACCTTCATAATCAAGGTCTGGCGGCCAATACGATAAATACGTTCAAGTCAGCCTTGACTAGACCTCTTCTATATGCCTTTCAAGTAGCTCTGGTGAATGAAATCTTTAATAAGATTCCGAAGGCATGTGCAAGGCTTAGGCCTGCAGTACCACCAAAGCCCATCTCTTGGTCTTTGGACAAGGTCCTACATTATGCCTCATCTGTGAACAATGAAGATTGTTCTCTTAAGGATCTAACCCAAAAGGTTATTTTTCTATTCGCTATAGCCTCTGGGGCTAGAGTTAGTGAAATAGTGGCCCTATCCAGAGATGAGGGCCACATTCAGTTCTCAGAAGTGGGAGAACTGAATCTCTTTCCTGATCCATCCTTTCTCGCTAAAAACGAGCTACCCACTAAGAGGTGGGGTCCCTGGAGAATCTGCCCTCTGAAGGAAGATGTCTCTCTATGTCCTGTAGAGTGTCTAAAGGTCTATCTTCATAGAACTTCAGACTTCAGGGGAGGACAGCTCTTTAAAGGAGAAACTTCTGGATCAAATTTATCCCTGAAACAACTAAGGGCGAAGCTCACCTACTTCATTCGTAGAGCGGATCCTGACAGTACTCCCGCAGGTCATGATCCGAGAAAGATTGCTTCATCACTGAACTTCTTTCAGTATATGGACTTTGAGTGTCTTCGTTCATACACTGGATGGAAATCATCCAGTGTGTTTTACAAACACTATGCAAAACAGGTGCATGAACTGAAACACAATGTAGTGGCGGCAGGTAGTGTATTAAAACCTGCCCCCTAATTACTGTTGTAAACAGTAAATTATTTGGGACTTCAAATGTCCTCGCACATATACTGGGTGAGAATCATCCAGAGTGTTCTCAAACACTATGCTAAGCAAGTCCATGATCTGAAGCAGTATGTGGTGACGTCGGGTAGAGTATTTAACCTGCCGTCTAATTCTACGATGAACAGCTAATTGACTGGGACTGTCAATTAAAGGGAGAATGGGTCATCCCTCTTAGGGTGTGACCTCATTTGATTAAGTGTTACCATGGTGACACTAGCTCTGTTCAAAATCCCAGGTGTGGGATTATACAGATAGCACTAGTGCCAGTGTACATAGTACAGTGCAGGTAGAAGTAACCAGTACAGGAATTATGAAGAGAAATTGTTTTATAAATTTTCTTCAATCTGAGAGTGGCACTCATCATTTTTTTCCTTTTAGGAAAGAAATATAGTCTCTGTACTCATTACAGGTATAATCCCATTGTCATACTACATTCGTTTTACTAGCCATCTCTTTTAGTCATTTATTAGGAATAAATGTGTATTAGAATGTAGTGCGTTCGCATTCACCCGGCAATTGCATGTATAAATGCCAGAGTTTTTTGACTTACCAAAGTAAGTATTCATCATATATGCTCACAAATAATAGATATAAGAGACACTGATATTGATTCAGCAATATATACAACAATGAGACTGTTTGTATATTCAGTGTATACTTATGTTTGTTCATACAATATATGTTTACCTTGAGACCCCTTTTCTACTGTCTAGAATGACTCTTCCCTGTAGGAGGCAGAAAGCACTAACATTGTTTATGATTAGTGATGATGACGGATAACGGTGACGTCATTTGTCTTAATTGGTCCCCATGACCATAGAAAATGTTGTTCCGAGGTTAAGGCACTGATGAAAATCCACAGATACACTAATGATCTGGTATGCTTCCTTCAGGACGACATGGCTTGAGCCCAACAAACGGATTTTGAGCGAAGCAAAAAATCTATTTTTGGGTGAGATGGCCATGTCGTCCTGAT
Source organism: Palaemon carinicauda (assembly GCF_036898095.1). Taxonomy (NCBI): domain Eukaryota; kingdom Metazoa; phylum Arthropoda; class Malacostraca; order Decapoda; family Palaemonidae; genus Palaemon; species Palaemon carinicauda. The sequence continues at coordinate 239,343,374 of NC_090725.1, read as the reverse complement.
GGACCCACCCATCTCTTCTAAAAAAGAAAAGATCTTCACAGTATCCCTCCCGTTGTACTAAATCTGTAGCACCATGCTCAATGCTACAAAGAATGTCCTCCATCGTGGATATGGCGCTGTTGTCATACTCAATAGTAGTACGAGAACGGGGGTAACCTTGATACGGCTCCCCTTCTATTCTGCCACACCTCCTCGAAGCGTAAACGCTATTAGGGGTGCAGATTGCTATGTGGCGTGTCAAGAATACGTCCTCTGATATTATACGATATCCTTGAGAGAAAATTTAAGGATATTCGCGCCAGGAGTTAGAATTCTGGATACCTAAAGGTAAAATTCTCTTGGAATATCACTGTAGTACATATATCCCTTAGGAAGCTACCTTAAGGAACTTCCATCAGGACGACATGGCCATCTCACCCAAAAATAGATTTTTCGCGTCACTCAAAATCCGTTTTATGTTTACGTATATACAGTGGTACCTCTACATACGAATTTAATTCGTTCCACAACCAACTTCGGATGTAGAAAATGTTCGGATGTAGAAACGAATTTTCCCATAAGAATACATGGTAATTCATTTAATTTGTTCCTCAGCCTAAAAACCCATAATAAATCCTTAATAAATGGCTACACATAATTACACATAACAATTACATAACTGCATAATATGAAAGAAGCATGTAAAAAAGATGATTATAAAGAAATAATAAATAAAAAATGTGTTTTATTGCCACTTTACCTTAGAGACAGGCCAACGCAAGTGTAGGATTTGCTACGCCAGGAGGAGATGGACGATCGGCGAGAAGGTAGACATGGTGTTAACATGTTCTTTGAATAAATACTCTCTCTCTCTCTCTCTCTCTCTCTCTCTCTCTCTCTCTCTCTCTCTCTCTCTCTCTCTCTCTCTCAGAAAAAATTAATAGACGTCTCTAACACTAACAGTGAAGAAAAAAATTAATAGACGTCTCTAACACTAACAGTGAAGAAGAACGAGAGAGAGAGAGAGAGAGAGAGAGAGAGAGAGAGAGAGAGAGAGAGAGAGAGAGAGAGAGAGATTAAACAAAAATGAGAGATTAAACAAAAAAGTGTTGTGTACATATGATTTTTAACAGCGTTAACGAGGTGAAAGACAGTTAAATGTAACTAAAAAAAACAATATCAGCAAATCTGAATTCCTTTATTAACTAAAACAAATATTGATACAAACACACTCGTGTGCGTATGCGCAAACACACACACACGCACGAGGAGACACGATCGTCGAGGAGGTAGAGATGGTGACTGCTTTTTTTTATTTTTTTATTTCATATTTTTTACATTTTTTTTTCTTTGATTTTTTTATTTTCATCACTTTCAGTGACGAGTTACGGTATGTTATCGCAGTCACCATCTCTACCTTCTCCCCGACCGTCTCTCTTACTGCGTAGCAATTTTTGCACCTGTGTGTGAGTTTGTGCATACGCACACGAGTGTGTTTGTATCAATATTTGTTTTAGTTAATAAAGGAATTCAGATTAGCTGTTATTACTTTCTTAGTTACACTTAATTGTTTTTTCAACTCGTTGACGCTGTTAAAAATCATATGTACTCTAAACACATTTTTGTTTAATCTCTCTCTCTCTCTCTCGGAAAAAAAATAATAGACGTATCTAACACTATAACAGCGAAGAAGAACGAGAGAGAGAGAGAGAGAGAGAGAGAGAGAGAGAGAGAGAGAGAGAGAGAGAGAGAGAGAGAGATTTTATTTAAAGAACATGTTAATGCTATGTTTAGAGAGAAACAGAAAAAGAGAGAAGTCTTATTTAAAAGAGCTTGTTAATGCTATCATGGTTTTCTTTGCTTCACTTTTTTCTTTCTTTCTGTTCATCACGCTGGCCCTTCTCACAAATGATCGTTGCCAACAATATCTTTGTCCTTTATCCCTATCAACAAAAGGCGTTCTATCTCTTCCAGGGTATTGCTAAGATGTCTTATAATAATGGTGATCCCCTTCTATGGTTATTTGCTTTGATGGCTGCCTTCAGCTTGATGATCCTCGAGATCATAGGCCTATTCCGGCCATATTGTTTAGCCATACAGTATCACTCACATGCACACTGCTCTCATGTTTTTCTATAATTTCTTGCTTCAATTCTAATGAAAGAATTGCCTTCTTCCTGTACTGAAACTTAGCTTCTTAGGCACCATGATTATAGGTAAAATAAAAAAGGAAATGTGAGAAAAGGAAGAAAATAAGCACTGTTAATAACTGACCAAACAGAGGACAACCACAGATACACACAAGAATAGAGAACTGAGCACTCGACGCTCAATGGCGTAATGTTTACTTCTTGTGTCGAAATAAAATTCGGGTGTAGAGTCAAAAACTTGCTCGAATTTTACTTCGGATGTTGGAAAATTCGGATGTAGATACGTTCGTGCGTAGAGGTTCCACTGTACTGGCGTATTCCAACCAGCAGGGGACGCATTTTCATACCGTCGCATCTTGCAGTAGAGATACTGAGATGATCCGAGGTCCTCTCAATACCACTATCGACTCGCTCATTCCGGGGGGACCTGATCGCGACAGCCTGGAACTTCAAGCTTCCGCTGTTCTTCCCCCCAGTCTCAGACCCCAAGACTCTTTGGCAAGATGCTTTCCGGTGACGGTGGGACAACATCGATGCCTGCGTCTTCCCACCATTGTTGTCTGTTGAGAATGGGTCTCAACAAGACCAGGTTGTCTGTCAACCTTTCGATGGCCCTGAGAGCTCCGCTGTGACTATACGCAGAACGGTTTCCGGACCCTCTGCTTCCCCTGACGGAACTCCCGGGAGAGCTTCTTCCACGGCACAGGCTACTCAAACAACCACACTACAACATCTTTCACGAGCCGTGGCATCGCTTCGGCTTCACGCCTGGAGACACTACGCCGCCTCCTCAAGAAGAGACAACCCGCTACAGTCGCGGAGCGGAGGTCGCGTCACCTGTGATAGTCATCCGCAAGTGTCTACCAGGCGAAGTGGAGAGTCTTCTGTGGTTGTTGTCGTGGGAGAAATACCTCTTCCCTTGAGGCCTCTTCTCCAGCAGTAACGGAGTTATTGCTTTTCGGCGGGAGGAAAGTCTTTTCCGCTCTCGGCAGTGAAGCCTATCGCTCAGCCTTTCCTGGTCCTTCAGGCTGAAAGGAATAGACTTTTTCCTTCCCGCTGGACCTTTCTTCGCTCATGCGAAGCTGCGAACGTCCCTGCCCCCAGTTGGATTGAGACCTCCATGGAGCATGGTTCGGACTCTTTAGTCCCTTAAGAGATCTTCTCAAGGACCATTACGTCAGGCCTCTGATCGTATTCCGTCTTGGGGGACGGTGCTCCTGCTCACTCTGGCCTCGGCCAGTGTGTAAGCAATCTTCATGGTCTCGTATGACTCCGCCCTTTCAAGAGAATAGGGGAAGGCAACATTCAGGTTCGCTCCTGAGTTGTTTTCTAGACTCAGAATCTTGGAGTCCCGGACCTTCGGTTCGACTCCTTCAAGATTTCGAGTCTCCGTTCTGTATCAGATGACCCAAACCTTCTCCTTCTTGCCAGTAAAGGAATCGAGTGGTTATCTTTGAGAACAGCTGCAGTTTGTCCTCATGTGCTGCCGGTTTGGGAGCACAGGGAGGACACGGGAGAGTCACCAGTATACCTCTTCAGCTCGGACTCAAGAACATTCATCTCAACCTGAATCCAAACCCTCCCCCGTCACGTCGCCCTACAGCACGATGTCGGATACATCGCAACGTCCCTCGCCTTCGAGTAGAACTACTCTGTGACGCAGGTGCTACAAGCTAGAGTCTGGAAGCGTCTAATGACCTTTGCAGCCCGCTTCCTGCAGGACATTACCCACAGGAGTATCGATACGTTTCTATCGCTCTGTGGTGGCTACACAACAGCTGGTCTAACCTCAGGCTCCTTTTTGGACAGGTAGCAGAAGGTTGAGGGCATTGTTATCAGGTTTTAGTCTGCATGAACGAAAGAAGTATATCTGGCCCTTACTTCTTTCTTCATCGTCCTCTCTACTGGGGAAGCAGCTTCCTGGTCTCTGCATAGCTGACCTCAAACTTCTGCAGGTAAACCATGCTTCCTTGTGTTCCGAGTATTGAGTCAATACTGTCGCGTCCCCCATACCCTGACGAGGTGGTATTGGGAACGTCCTAACCCAGAGTTCCTTCTGGAACTCCAGGTCAACTGCCTAGGACGGGTCACACTTTCTTCCTTCACACACAAGCTTATGTAGGCCACACGTTTCCTTGCGGAGCAAGGAACTTGTTAGGTGCAGGGACTCCTTTTCTCGAGTGCGACTCACTCGGATTCTGAGTCCCCGCGTAAAGCCAAAGCCAGTATGGCTGGGGACTTTCCACCCTTCCTAAGGGGTAAGTCACCCAATGTAAATAGCGTGGTTTGTATTTCGGTTACGGAACAAATGACAAATTCGTAGATTATTTGTATTTTTCCTAACCATACAAACCTTAGCTATTTACACATATTTGCCTGCCAGCCCTGTCCCCCAAGTCAAGTCCTACCTCTAAGTGAAGTGAGACATTTCACCGGTGTGTGAGGGAGAGGGTAGCAAGCTACCCCTCCCCCTACCCCTGCTAACTAGCGCGCGGTAGGAAACCCTCGTTAAAATCTAATGACTCGTCATTTCAGCTACGCCGAAAGTAATACCCAATGTAAATAGCTAAGGTTTGTATGATTAGGAAAAATACAAATTATCTCAGAATTTGTAATTTTTCTTCGTTTGACTAGTGTGCGCCAACGAAGCAGAGCTGTCCTGTTTGTGCCTGGGGAGTCTGCTGTCGCTGCCGTCTCTCTAGGACATTGTCATGGGCATTATCCCTTCTCTTAGAAGTCCTCCCGTGACAACTGTCAGCTCTTCAGTTCATCTTAGAACGCTAAGGAGGTTCGCCTCCAGGGGTGGGTAACTTCCCTTCCGAGGGAGGTACCCTTCCCAGGTGTGAGAGCCTCCCCCTGCAGAGGGGGAACTTCTCATACCTTGATAATTGCTGGATGGGTTTTCCTGGTCCTCAGACAGTTTTATGCTCTTGGTGCTAAGCGACCACACTTGTAACCATGCTCAAGGAGCTGAGCGGTTGCAAGGCCGGGCGCATGAAAACTTCAGGTGGCTATGCTCTTGGGGCTGAGCGGTCGCACCTGCAGCTATGCTCAAGGGGCTGAGCAGCTGCAGGATCAGCCTTGTGTCCTCTCTCGTTCGCAAGGGAGGCCACTCTTAAGGACTCCTCTTTGGAGGATTGCTCCTTGTAAGTCAGCTTGCTGATCCAACGGCCCCAAGGGGCGCCATCACCAGTGTCTTCAAGTCTCTTCTAGGAAGTGTTCACATCTCTCGTTCGCGAGAGAGGCCACTCCTAGCGACCCCTCTTCGGAGGATTGTTCCTGATTAGACCTGCTGACCTGCCGTCTCCGTTCCTGGCTGCTGACGCTGTGGGCACCCACGCACCCCATTATCCAACGGGCACCGGTCCCTTCAGGGCAAAAGGGTTTTCTCACATTGTGAGTAAGTCCCTTAAGCGGCAGGTATCCCCTGCGCGCCAACGTTCTCGTGCGCGCTAGCGCGCAATTGTGCGCATGCATTCTCCTGCTGTTCCTGAGACTGCCATCCAGAGTCATCCTGTTCCAGGGACTGCGCGCCAACGTTCACCTGTGCCTCAGCGCACATCGTTGGAGTTTCCTGAGATAGAGCACAGGCGCTCACCAGTGATTCAGCCTGCGAGTGTCTCCTAGTCCCTTCTACGAAGGGCACCTCTCCCGCTCGCGGGAAAGGTCTCTCGTAGAGACTCTTCCTCGGAGTATCAAGCAGAACTTCCAGTGTTGATCGTCGTGCCAGCTGACCTATCGATCTTCCAGTTTAACCTTGCACTGCAACGAAGGACTTCGGGTCTGGACTCTGAAGCAGTCCTGCCTACGGTCCTCATCGGGGGATGCCCGCCCTTTTTAAGGACACATCCCAGTTCCTGATCGTCCTGTCAGCTGACCCTGCATCCTAGCGCACGCGTTTACGCGCGCGCGTGCTTGCCGATGATCTTCTTATGCCAACGATCTTCGTACGTGCGCAAGCGCCGACGATCTTCTTTCGCGCGCAAGCGGTGACGATCTTCTCTCGCGCGCAAGTACTGCCATCTCTCCTGCGATCTGGGCGCTGTAGGGAAGTCAAAGACTTCACCTACTCTCCAGCGCTCGCCAACGCGCTGCCTGCTATATCTTGCGCGCCATCCCTCGCCAGCGTGCAATCACGCGCGTTCACCTGCTCGTGCCTACGAGGATACGCGCGCGCCCTGCGCACCCACGCCCATCCTTTCCAACAGCTATGCACCGCTAGCCTGACGCGCACCTGCAAGATACGCGTCCATGCTCACAGGTTCCGACTGCGCACCCGCGCACAAGTGATATCTCTGCTGCGCGCGCGCCCTACGACATCATCTGGGGCGCGCTATCTCTCGCCTGCACGCCCACGGGTTCATCATCTTGATCCTGCGTGCGCGAGCGCACAATCAGCCTCCTGCGCACTCTCCTGTGTCTCCCGCGCACGCTTCTACGCGCCCGCGCGCGACCCCGGGTGTTCCCTATCACGCGAGCACCAACACGCTCCCCCGCGCGAGCGCCGACACCCTCCCCCCGCGCGAGCGCCGACACCCTCCCCCCCGCGCGAGCGCCGACACCCTCCCCCCGCGCGAGCGCCGACACCCTCCCCCCGCGCGAGCGCCGACACCCTCCCCCCGCGCGAGCGCCGACACCCTCCCCCCGCGCGAACCCCGACACCCTCCCCCCCGCGCGAGCGCCGACACCCTCCCCCCGCGCGAGCGCCGACACCCTCCCCCCGCGCGAGCGCCGACACCCTCCCCCCCGCGCGAGCCCCGACACCCTCCCCCCGCGCGAGCCCCGACACCCTCCCCCGTGCGAGGCTGCAGGACAACGCACGGCAAGGTCGCCATCCCCACATTCCCCTCCCCGCAAGCGCAGAACTGCGCGCTTGGTGGTGGAAGGGAAGCTTCCAGAAAGGTCCAGGAACATTTCTTCTTCTTTTTCTTTTCAGGCGAACCCCCCTATGGAAACTCCCCCCGGGGATCTGTCGATCGCGTCCCTCCAGAGGGAGTGTCTGACAGCGCAACTGTCAGCAGACAGCTATGGTTTGGGGCACTGATCAGAGCGGTTGTACAGGCTTTCACGCCTGTTCTCTGAATTGGGCCACAAATCCTTGGCTGCGTCTACCCCTCTGAAGAGAAAAAGAGGAGCTTCGGACGCGGTGACTTCTCCAAGAACGAAGCCGTCTCCTCGTAAGCCCTCGAGGCAAGTTATCTCCCACCCTAGACTTTTTCTCCCTCCCTGTTGCACGAGGATTTCCCGTCCTCAGGGGAGTCACGTGAGGTGAGATGTTCCCCCATCGCACCAATGAGGGAAACCCCACCTCGCGTTGAAAAGTCTTCCCCGGTAGGGACGGAGAAGAACTTGCCTCCGTCTTTGTTGGAGTCCTGCATCCCTCCCAGGAGGGAGTCGAAGGACTCAAAGACATTGCCAAAATCCTCGACGAGACTTAGGACGGAGGCAGCTTGTCACTTGGAGAACATCCGCGATTCTCCCCAAGAAGAGCCTTTGGGGACAGGAGACTTCGCTGCAAGTCCGACATCCGGATGAGAACTACAGGAGTCAGAATATGCATTTTGGCAGGTTCTGGCTCTTATGAGGACTCTCAATGGGTTTGCTGACCTAGAGATTCCCCCTCAAGAGGGAAAAGACACGGTCTTGGACCGAGTATTTGGAACTCAAAAACCTTCTAAGTCCAGTGCGGCTCTGCCCTGGTCTCAGGGGGTTAAGAGTACCAGGGACAAGATCGCGGTCCAGCTCTCTGAGTTAGCCTCCTCCAACCGCTCCAGTGCCGGCAACAAGGTTCTCCCACCTCCTCGCGTACAGCAGAGGAGATACTTCGAGATCTTGGAGGAGCCTTGTTTAGCTCTTCCACTTCACCATTCTTTGGAAGAGCTTACCAGGGGAGTCCCTCTTGAGAGACTCTCCAACCGGCAGGTCTCATTCTCGGCAACTGAGATCCTTAACCAGGAGAAGGTTGCGAAGTGTGCTATGCCAGCCACGATCTGGTTAGGGACCTTAGGTATCCTGATACGTTCGAAGGATTTCTCCAAGGAACGTACCAGGAAAGCTATGGAGACGTTCCTCCTCTCAGGCACTCGCACGGTCGAGTTTCTGGCCCACCAAGTCTCGAACTTGTGGGCGAACACCATCCTGAAACGTCGGGATGCGGTGGCTGAGAGGTTCCATGAGAAGGTCCCTAGCACCGAGATAAACAGGCTCAGGCATTCTTCCTTGGAAGGAATGAATCTGTTTGAGCCTAAAGACGTGGAACATGCTGCTGAGAGATGGAGGAAGTCCCACCAAGACTCCCTCCTGCATAGGGCTTTGACATCCAAGCCCTATAAGCCTCCAGCACCCCAGCAGTCCCGTCCAAGACTCCCTCCTGCATAGGGCTTTGACATCCAAGCCCTATAAGCTTCCAGCACCCCAGCAGTCCCGTCCCTATAAGCCTCCACCACCCCAGCAGTCCCGTCCTACCAAGACCACGAAACCGACAATGGCAGCGAAGGCAGTGGTGTCTAAGCCCTTTCCTGTCAAGGACAAGAAAGGCAAAAAGTCCTCCAGGGGAGGTAAAAATCCTAGAGGGAGCAGCCGAGGCCACAAACGCTAGGATTGGCAGTCCCCCTGCATGTCCACCAGTGGGGGGATGCTTACAAAGTTGCGCAGATAGGTGGCAGCAACTCGGGGCCGATTCCTAGACGATTTTACGTAATCAGTCAGGGATATCGCGTCCCGTTTACAACATCTCTACCTCCCCTGATGACGAATCCAGTGTCATTGAGCTCCCTTGCCATGGGATCAGCAAGGGGGCAAGCCCTTCGGGCAGAAGTCCAGACCCTGTTGAAGAAGGGCGTGCTCCAAGAGGTCCTCGACGGGTCCCCAGGCTTCTTCAGTCGACTCTTTCTTGTAAAGAAGGCGTCTGGAGGCTGGAGACCAGTCATCGACCTCTCGGCTCCGAACAAGTTTGTCAAGCAAACTCCGTTCAGCATGGAGACCGCAGACACGGTCAGACTAGCAGTGAGACCACAAGACTTCATGTGTATACTGGATCTGAAGGACGCGTACTTTTAGATCCCAGTCCATCCGTCTTCAAGGAAGTACTTAAGATTCAGCCTAGACAACAAGGAGTACCAGTTCAAGGTGCTGTGTTTCGGTCTCTTCACAGCACCCCAGGTATTCACCAGTGTTCACCCTGATATCATCGTGGGCACACAGAATCGGCATCCATTTCCTCCGTTATCTGGACGACTGGCTGATCCTAGCAGACTCGGTGTCATTCCTTCTTCAACACCGAGACAAACTTCTGGGACTTTGCCAGGATCTGGGGATCATATGTAAATCTCGAGAAGTCCTCTCTACTTCCCACACAAAGACTGGTATACCTAGGCATGATTACTGTATAGACACCAATCTCAACAAAGCCTTCCCTTCAGACGACAGGATAGCAAGGCTGAGGAAGGTCGCAAGCCCTTTTCTCAGACGAGAAGAACTTCCAGCCCAATCGTGGTTACGTCTCCTTGGTCACCTACCATCTTTGGCTCGTCTAGTTCACCATGGTCGCCTCAGGATGAGATCCCTCCAGTGGCGACTCAAGTCCCGGTGGAATCAAGGTCACGATTCCCCGGACGTCATGATCCCTATGGGACCTGCGGAACGGACGGACCTCCAGTGGTGAGTGACAGACGAGAACCTACGAAGAGGAGTGGATCTTCTCGTCCTGCCCCCGGATTTGATGCTGTTTTCGGACGCCTCAATGAAAAGGTGGGGGCTCACGTACTGCACCACACGACCTCAGGCCTGTGGTCAGAATCAGAAAAGTGCCTCCATATAAATCTTCTAGAGATGAATGCCGTCTTCTTGGCCCTTCAACAGTTCCAATAATACCTGGCGGGTCACTCTGTGGTGGTGAAGAGCAACAACACCACAGTAGTGGCTTACCTCAACAAGCAAGGAGGTACCTTTTCGAAGCAGCTATCCCACCTTGCAGTAGAGATACTGAGATGGACCGAAGTCCACTCGATTCCACTATCGGCACGTTTCATTCCAGGCAAGAGGAATGTGCTCGCCGACAATCTGAGCAGAGCATCGCAGATAGTGAGTACCGAGTGGTCTTTGGATCCTCTAGTAGCCAACAAAGTCCTGACTTTGTGGGGTTCCCCGACTGTGGATCTGTTCGCAACAGCTCTAAACTTCAAGCTTCCGCTGTACTGCTCCCCAGTCCCGGATCCCAAGGCGCTCTGGCAAGATGCCTTCCAACAACGGTGGGACAACATCGACGTTTACGCCTTTCCCCCGTTCTGTCTGATGAGGAGGGTGCTCAACAAGACTAGAATATTGGTCAATCTTTCAATGACCCTCATAGCTCCGCTATGGCATCACGCAGAATGGTTTCTGGACCTTCTGCAACTCCTAACGGAACTTCCGAGAGAACTCCCTCCGCGACACAATCTACTCAGACAACCACATGCCAATATCTTCCACAAAGCCGTAGCTTCGCTGCGACTTCACGCCTGGAGACTATCCAGCATCTCCTCGCTGAGAGAGGATTTTCGCAGCAAGTTGCGATCAGGCTGTCTGGACATCTGCGAAAGTCATCCGCATCTGTCTACCAGGCAAAGTGGAAAGTCTTCTGTGGTTGGAGTCGTGAAGGGGTATCTCTCCACTCGATGCCACTATTCCAACAATAGCGGAGTTTCTCGTGTATTTGCGGGAAGAAATGTGCCTTTCAGTCTCAGAAGTGAAAGGCTATCGCTCAGCCTTAAGTCTAGCCTTCAGACTCAAAGGAATGGACATTTTTTTTTCGCTGGAACTTTCCCTACTCATACAAAGTTACGAACTTACCTGCCCTCAGTCGGAAGTGAGAACTCCTCCATGGAACGTAGTTCGAGTTCTCAGGTGTCTTAAGAGACCTCCCTATGAACCATTACGCCAGGCTTTAGATCGCCACCTAACTTGGAAGACGGTGTTCCTACTAGCTTTGGCTTTGGCCAAGCGAGTTAGTGAACTTCATGGTCTCTCGTACGACGTCGCCCATTCAAGGGGATGGGAGGAGGTAATGTTCAAATCCTTCCCTGAGTTTATTGCTAAGACTCAGAATCTGGGAGTAGCGAATCCTCGGTTCGATTCCTTCCAGATTTCGAGTCTCCGTTCTGTAACAGATGACCTAGACCATCTCCCACTGTGCCCAGTAAGGAGTTTGAGGCTATATCTCAAAAGAATGGCTACAGTCCATCCTCAGGTGCAAGCGTTATTTGTTAGCACAGGGAGGACTAAGAGGGGGGTCACCAAGACCACCTACTCGGCATGGATTCGTAGGGTTATCCATCTGTCCCTGAATCCAGACCCTCCTCCGTCACGTCGCCCTAGAGCACATGATGTCAGGGGCGTAGCTACGTCTCTGGCCTTCAAAAAGAATTTCTCAGTGACGCAGGTTGTTCAAGCTGGGGTGTGGAAGCGTCAGACGACCTTCACAGCTCACTACCTGCAAGACGTGACCCACAGGAGGCTCGCTACGTTCTCTATCGGCCCTGTGGTGGCTGCACAACAGCTGGTTTAAAACCTCAAGCTCCTTATTGGACAAGTAGCAGAAGGTTGAGAGCATTGTTACCCGGTTTTAGTCTGCATGAATGAAAAGGTTTGTCTGGCCCTTATTCTTTTCTTCATCATCCCCTCTCTTGGGGAAAGCAGCATCCGGGGTTCTCTGCATAGCTGACCTCAAACCACTGCAGGTAAACCATGTTTTCTTGTGTTCCTAGTATTAAGCTAATACTGTCATGTCCCCATACACTGACGAGGTGGTATTGGGAGAGTCCTAGCCTAGTTTCCATCTAAAGAACTACAGGTCAACTTCCTAGGACGAGTCACACTTCATGATACCTTCACACACAGCTTGCGTAGGTCGCAGTTCCTTGCGTAGCAAGGTTCTAGCTAGGGGCAGGGACTCCTTATTTTTGAGTGCTGACACACTCAAATAACGAGTCCCCGGGCAAAGCCAAAAAGCCAGTACTGGCTGGCACCTCCACCCTTCCTAGTGGTTGAGTCACCCATATTAAATAGCGTGGTTTGTATTTCAGTTACGGAACAAATGACAAATTTGTAGATAATTTGTATTTTTCCTAACTATACAAACCTTAGCTATTTAATCAAACTTGCCTGTCAGCCCTATCCCCCTTGAAGTCCTACCTCCAAGCAAAGTGAGCTCACCACACAGGTGTGTAAGAGGGGGGGAGTTAGCAAACTACCCTCCCCTACCCCCGCTAAGTAGCGATGGGGTAGTAAACCCTCGTTAAAATTCTAATGGCTTGTCATTTCAGCTACGCCGAAAGTAATACCCCTATTAAATAGCTAAGGTTTGTATAGTTAGGATAAATACAAATTATCTACGAATTTGTCATATTAAGAGATTAGAGAGGGACAGGGTTAGGCGCAGTTCATCATGCTTTGTTGATTTAACCTTGCCTAATGTCATTGATCCTATTCCTTCCCACATAATGGTAGATCATCAATCGAAGGAATCTTCTATGAAGGATATGTTTACCGCTACTCAGGCTCTCGGTAAAAGAGTTGAGTCTTTAGCGGCGGATAGAAATCTGATTTTATCCGAAATGAAGGTACTGAAAAATCTTGACTCTGAAGGAAATGTGAAAAGTGTTTCGAATGTGTTCAGTGTTGCGGAGGGTGCGTCTGCACGATCTTGTCGTTCACCCAGCCTACGACCTCTTCAAGCTCTCGAACCCATGGGAGAAGTAATGTCGGACGGCGAAAGGGAACGAGAGGCTTCATCAATCTTACAGACGTCCCCTCGAGCGTTCCTGCTGCCGTAGCACAGGTTGCTTGCCCTCATCATAGAAAAGATGAGGTTGGTGTGTTATCACCCTTCTGATGAAGGTTCGGGTAGCGAAGCCTGGCGTCACGCGTCCAGACCCCTCAAAAGAAAATCGCTAGCGGTCGTTTAACGTCACGATTCGCCTACGCGTCGACCAGGTTGTAGTACTTGGGATACACCTGCGAAACGCTCTAACCGTGGTGTAGTTGGCGATGTGTTACAGTCCGATTCAGAACTTTTGCCTGTTGTTGATGTGTCGATTCATGCTCCGCCGCTTCTGTCAGACTGGCTTTCGTCTCCCGTAAGTGGGAAGTGTGGTGAGTGACATAGAAGATGATCTCCCCTTAGAAAAGGAGTCGAATATATCGCATTCTGGCGATCCTAAGTGGTCTATGCTTTTGTGCATGAAACAACAGCTCTCATCGTTAATGCGGTCTTATCAACCGGCGGTTGGCAGTGCGGTTGGGCGTCAGTCTTTGGACCCGTTGTCGCACAGGCGGCCTGTTGTCTCTGTGGCTGACGTGTTATCGCACAGGCGATCTCCCATTCGCAGTACTCAACGGCAGGTTGATTTGGACGAGTCGCGTCAGGGAGCTGTTGCCTAACAAAAATCAACTTACGAACGCCATGAGGAACGGCGGCGGCGACAAGTGGACGCAATGCATCACCGTGACGGCTCTTGGCAGTCGACTCTTGATGCAATGGAGCGTCAGCGTCAACAGGCGACGACTCTCGCCAGTTTACTCATGACGGCATAGAGCGTCAGCATCAACAGCAAGTAGCGTCCACGCGACGACACATGGCAGTTGACCCTTGACGCCAAGCGTCGGTCCGTTCAACAGCAAGCGGACACTAGGCGTCCACGCGACGGCACACGGCAGTTGACCCCTGACCCATTCAATAGCAAGCGGATGCTAGGCGTCCATGCGATGGCACACGGCAGTTGACCTTTGACGCCGAACGTCAGTCCATCCATGGCGTCACACACCAGTCAACTTCGACCTGTCCAATTCAGTTGGAAGCAATTACTGAACATAGCAAGCGTTCTCTTTCCGACATTGACTCCTCGGTTCAGGCTGCAGCAACAGCTGCACTGCCAGAAGATGAACCTGAGGAGGTTTCTGACATGGACGAACAATTAGAAGCCATTGCGGAAGAGGAAGAAGAAAAACATTATCAACATTCTGTAGATCTTAAGAAGTTGATGTTAATTTTCACAGTCCTTTTTCCTGGCCACTTTACTCTTGTGGCTCCTCGTTCTCCCCCATCGGAATTTACCCTAGGGAAGGCTACTAAAGTACCCATTTATACTAAGATGGTGCTCTCACGCTCTTCCAAACGAGCCTTGAAATTGATGGGTTCCTGGATGGATTCAAAGAGGACTCTTGGCAAAACGGCCTTTGCTTTTCCACCCGCAAGATTGGCTTCCAAATCCAGTGTTTGGTACGAGACTGGGGAAGTTCTGGGCTTGGGAGTTCCTGCCTCAGCCCAAGGAGATTTCTCGAGTCTGGTGGATTCTTCTCGTCGTCTGGCCTTGAGGAAGACGAAAGTATGGTGGTCAATGACAGAGTTTGACCATTTACTTAAAGGCTTGTTCAGGGCCTTTGAAGTTTTTAATTATCTAGACTGGTCATTGGGAGTCTTAAGCAAGAGGGTCTCTGAAATGAAAGGCACGGACACCAGCGGCCTTGTTCATTTGATGTCCTGCATGGACAAGGGTGTGAGGGATGGCTCTAACGAGTTAGCTGCTCTGTTTACGGCTGGAGTGATTAAGAAGAGGGCTACTCTGTGTTTCTTTCTCTCAGCGGGTGTCTCCCCTTACCAGAAATCGAGGTTACTATTCTCTCCTCTGTCATTTACTCTTTGTTCCGTAACCGAAATACAAACCACGCTATTTACAGAGGGTTTACCTTTTAGCGCAGCTGAAATGACGAGCCAATAGTTTTAACGAGGGTTAATTACCCCCGCGCTAGTTAGCGGGGGGTGGGGAAGGGTAGCTTGCTACCCCTCCCCCCTCCACACACCGGTGACTTGCTTCACTTCACTTTTGGCTCGGCGGTGATCAGACGTGTCTGCTCATCGTCCTCGTGACAGCCTTTAATTTTCTGCTTTTTCTTTTCAGCGTGTGTGTTGGTTGGAAGTTGACCTTCATTATTTCTTTGTTTTTCTCTTTACAATGAGTACATGCCCTGGAGTTGCCGGCCGTCCTTGTGGGACTTTCATGTCGGACGTAACTACGGATCCGCACACCCTCTGCCCTCAATGTCGGGGCCGACGGTGTGATCAGGAGAACATGTGCCGTGAGTGCAGGGAGTGGTCTGCCTCCCAGTGGGAGAGGTTTGGCCGTCTGCGTAAGAAGAAGTCCAAGAGAGACCGTTCTCCTCCGGGGTTAGCCTTGAAGGAGGAAGGTTCTCGGGACTCTTCTTCTGCCGCCCAAACCTCCTCCGAAGCTCCCCCTCGTCCGCCTCCTAAGGAGAGTCGGCCGAGTGGGAGCGCAGGCCCTTGTTCTGTTTCCCGACCTTCGGTGGGGGGAGAGGGCGTCGCCTCCCATAGCGAGACGGTTCCCCCTCCTCCTCCGGGGGAGGTTATTGATAATGCCTTAACCAATGATGATCTTTTACAGATTTGGTCGTCCCTGGGGCTTAAGGGCTTGCCCTCCAGGGTCGCTTTAATTGACCTTGTCTCGTTGGGGGCCGCTGTTAAGCAGTCGCCGGCGGTAGCAGAGGTAGACCCTCTGTCTATTGTCGACGTCGTGGTGACAGAGGCCTCCGACGTGGCTGGGCAATCCGCCGCAGGTGCTGTTGCTGATGATGGTACTGAAGGCTCTCCTCCCCCTTCCGTACATCCTTCGAAGGGGGAAGTGAGTCCTTCGGTCTCTGCTGCTGCTCAGCTTCCTTCTGAGGGAAGTGCTTTGACGGAGACTCCCCTTCGGAGGACCGATGGTCCCGACGATCTTCCCCGAGGCCGCCTCCGCCGTAAGGCTCACCGTCCGCTACGCCACAAGGGCCTCCCTTCCCCTTACAGGGGGTCTAAGAGGCGCCTTTTTGGGTCTTCATCCTCCGGGGGGGACTCTCCTCGTCAGCCTCAACCTACAGCTCCGCCTTCCTTGAACCTCTCTGCAGACCGTTCACCATCTCCTGCCAGATCTTCGCCTTTTGGAGAACTCATTACCCGACGGGCAACGGTCCCTTCGGGGCTAAGGGATCCTTCGCTTCCTCGAGCAGTGCTAGCGCACAGGCGCTCTCCTGATCTTCAGCGCTCTCCTGCTCGTCAAGACTCTCCTACTCGTCAAGACTCTCCTGCTCGTCAAGACTCTCCTGCTCGCTGACGCTCACCTGCTCGTCGGCTCTCTCCTGATGTTCGCCCTCCTCGCCAGCGCTCTCCTGCTCGTCAGCTCTCTTCTGAGCGTCAGCGCTCATTTGAGGACCATCGCC
Source organism: Palaemon carinicauda (assembly GCF_036898095.1). Taxonomy (NCBI): domain Eukaryota; kingdom Metazoa; phylum Arthropoda; class Malacostraca; order Decapoda; family Palaemonidae; genus Palaemon; species Palaemon carinicauda. Next base: position 239,326,998 of record NC_090725.1, on the reverse strand, counting down.
CTTCGGTCTCTGACCACCCTATAGTTCCTGCTGAGCTCCCTGCTCACCATCTGCCTGGTCCTGTGGCTACGCAACATCGTGCTGCGCGTGTGTCAAAAACACATGTTCGCCAACGCACCAGCGATCTTCCAGTTCCTGCTCGTGAACGCGCCGCACCACCTGCTGCCACCTGCCGCGCCACCTGTCCTTTCACATGACACGCGTCGACCTTCTGCTCGCCAGCGATCTCCGGCTCGCCAGCGATCACCTACGCGCCAGCGATTACCTCCTCGCCAGCGTTCACCTGCTTGCCAGCGCGCACAGGCGATCTTAGTATCGCCTATTCAACAGTGACAGCCGGCGCGCCAACGTTCTCCAACGCTCCTGAAGGAACATGGTTCGCCAGCTTCTAGCTCGCTTTCACGCGATCACCCTCCTGCGCATGCTGCTCACCATGGCTTGCCATTGCACGATCGCCCTCCTGCGCATGCTGATCACCATCGCACCCCATCTCGCGATCGCCCACCTGCGCATGCTGATCACCATCGCTCGCCATCACGCGATCGCCCTCCTGCGCATGCTGCTCGCCATAGCTCGCCATTGCACGATCGCCCTCCTGCGCATGCTGATCACCATCGCTCCCCATCACGCGGTCATTCACCTGCGCATGCTGCTCGCCATCGCTTGCCATTGCGCGGTCATTCACCTGCGCATGCTGCTCGCCATCGCGTCGACATGCCACATCGCGCCATCGCCAACCTGAGCGACCGCACTCACCAGCTCATCATCGATCGCCTGTGGATCTACATCGCCAGCGGTCTTCCTCACCCTCGCGGCAGCGCGTTTCTTCGCCGTCGCGCCAACGCTTGCGTTCGTCGCCTCGGACACGCGTTCATTTACCTGCCCACCCTCGCGCCCACTCGCCTGCGCGCCCGTGCGACCGCTCGCCTGCGCGCCCGTGCGATCTCTCGCCTGCGCGCCCGCGCGATCATTCGCCTGCGCGCCCGCGCGATCATCCACCTGCGCGCCCGCGCGATCGCTCGCCCGCGCGATCGCTCGCCCCGCGCGATCGCTCGCCCGCGCGACCATCGTTCGCAGCGAATTCCGCAGCCGGTGGTAGCAGCAGGAAGACGTGCTCCTAGACGGCACTCGGGATCACCTCCACCCAAACACAGGTTGGTATTGCAGGACGAGGAGAGGTTAGTACATCATTCTTCCCCACCTTCTTTTCAGGCAGGTACCGTGGTGTCCACTCCAAAGGATCGCCCGATCCCTTTCCCTTTAGCGAGGATTTCGGACTCTGTGTCCTTGGAGCAACAGACTTGGTTTGGTCCTCTGGCACGGGCGTTAGTGAGGGTTATGAAACCAGCACTCGCCGGCCAGGGTAACAAACCAACGGCTGTCTCTCCTACGCTGAAGAGAAAGAGAGGAGTGGACTTCGTGGTGACTTCCCCCAGGGTGAAGTTGGTTCCCAAGAGGTCGGTCGCGAAGGTCCCTTCTCCTGCACGAGTGCTCTCTCTTTCTCCCGTGGACGAGGCCTTTCCGTCCTCAGGTGAGTCCAGTGGGGCGGTAGTCTTCCCCTCGGCACCAGGGGGGGAGACTTCGCTTCATGCAGGAGAATCGTCTCGTGAGGAAGGGGCCCCTCGAACCTCGTTGTTGGGATCCTGTATCCCTCCCAGGAGGGAATCCAAGGACTCCAAGACCGTCCCTAAATCCTCTGCAAGGATTCGTCAGGACCCCACGACTACCCAGGGGAATGTCCACGTGTCACCCCAGGAAGAGATCCCTGGGGCAGGAGACTTAGCTGCCAGCCCGCAGGGAGGAGAACAGCAAGAATCCGAACATGCCTTCTGGCAGGTCCTAAGCCTGATAAGGCAACTTAACGGGCTTATGGATCCAGTCATCGCCCCCCGTGAAGGCAAAGACACGATTTTGGATGAAGTGTTTGACGTTCGGAAGGCCCCTAAGACCAGTGCGGCTCTGCCCTGGTCTCGGGGGCTGAAGAATGCCAGGGCTAGGGCCAACGCTCAGCTCGCACTTCTTGCCTCTTCCAGTCGTTCCACTGCCGGGAACAAGCTCATCCCTCCTCCTCGTCTTCAGCAGAGGAGGTATTTCGAGATCCTGGGTGAGCACAACCTCGCTCTTCCTCTCCATCACTCTGTGGAGGAGCTGGCGAAGGGAGTTCCCCTTGAGAAACTCTCTGCCCGGCAGGTGTCGTTCTCGGCGGCAGAGATCCTTAGCCACGAGAAGGTCGCTAAGTGTGTCATGCAGGCCACTTCGTGGCTGGACTTTAGGCTAGGATCTCTGGGCATCCTATTGCGATCGGAGGACTTGTCCAAGGAGACCAATAGGAAGGCCCTAGAGACCTTCTTGCTCTCGGGCGCCTGCTCCATCGAGTTTTTGGCGCACCAGGTTACCACCCTGTGGGCCAACTCTGTGTTGAAGCGTCACGATGCTGTGTCCGAGAGATTCCATCCGAAGGTCCCCGCCATGGATGTGTGTAGGCTCCGACATGCTTCCCTTCTGGGGGAGAACCTGTTTGAGCCTCAAGACATGGAGCGAACGGCTGAGAGGTGGAGGAAATCCAGCACGGACTCCCTCCTCCATAGGGCCCTTACAACTCGGCCTTATAAGCCTCCAGCCCCGCCACAACAGCAGCAACAGCCTCGTAAGGCTCCCAAACAGGCACCGGCAGCTAAGAAGGTGGTGTCTAAGCCCCAGCCCTTTCCAGCCAAGGTCAAGAGGGGCGGTAAGTCCTCCAGGGGAGGCAAGACTCCTAGGGGTGGCGGCCGCGGCCGCAAGCCCTAGGGGTGGCAGTCCCCCAGCATGTCAACCTTAGGGGGGATGCCTTCAGCGTTGCGTCCGCAGGTGGCAGCAACACGGGGCCGATGCTTGGACGGTCTCAGTGATCGGCCAAGGCTATCGCGTCCCGTTCACAACATCTCAACCTCCCCTGACAGCGAATCCAGTGTCGTTGAGCTCCTATGCCACGGGATCGGCAAAGGGCTGGCCCTTCAGGCCGAAGTCGAGACCATGCTCGAGAAGGGTGCTCTCCAGGAGGTCGTGGACGGCTCCCCAGGCTTCTTCAGTCGACTCTTTCTTGTAGAGAAGGCTACTGGAGGCTGGAGACCCGTCGTCGATCTCTCAGCTCTGAACAGGTTTGTCAAACAAACCCGGTTCAGCATGGAGACAGCAGACACGGTCAGACTTGCGGTGAGACCACAAGACTTCATGTGCACACTGGATCTAAAGGACGCGTACTTCCAGATCCCAATCCATCCGTCTTCCAGGAAGTACCTGAGATTCTGCCTAGACAACAAGATCTACCAGTTCAAGGTGCTGTGTTATGGTCTCTCCACAGCTCCTCAGGTGTTCACCAGAGTGTTCACCCTGATTTCATCTTGGGCGCACAGGAACGGCATTCGTCTCCTTCGTTACCTGGACGATTGGCTGATCCTAGCAGACTCGGAGTCGACCCTTCTTCGGCACTGAGACAGGCTTCTGGATCTCTGCAGCCGTCCCAACGACTGGTTTATCTAGGCATGCTAATAGACACCAATATCCACAAAGCCTTTCCATCAGACGACCGGATAGCAAGACTGAGGAGGGTGGCGGAACCCTTCCTCAGGCGAAAAGAACTCCCCGCCCAATCGTGGTTGCATCTCTTAGGCCACCTATCCTCCCTGGCCCGTCTGGTTCCAAACAGCCGCCTCAGGATGAGATCCCTTCAATGGCGGCTCAAGTCCCGGTGGAATCAAGAATCCGATTCCCCGGACATTCTGATCCCAATGGGGTCTTTGGAACAGACGGATTTGCGGTGGTGGCTGGCCGACGAGAACCTGCGGAAGGGAGGGAGTCTTCTCGTCCTCCCCCCGGAATTGACTCTGTTTTCGGACGCGTCAAAAGAAGGGTGGGGGGCGCACGTTCTGAACCAGAGGGCCTCAGGCCTTTGGTCAGAATCAGAAAAGTGCCTACACATCAACCTGCTAGAATTGAAGGCCGTCTTTCTGGCTCTTCAGCAGTTCCAACGGTCCCTGTCGGGTCACTCCGTGGTGGTGATGAGCGACAACACCACGGTAGTGGCTTATATCAACAAGCAGGGAGGCACTTTTTTGCAACAGCTATCCCATCTTGCAGTAGAGACTCTGAGCTGGACCGAAACCCACTCGATAACACTATCAGCTCGCTTCATTCCTGGCAAGAGGAATGTGCTCGCTGACAGTCTGAGCAGGGCTTCGCAGATAGTGAGTACCGAGTGGTCTTTGGATCCTCAGATAGCCAACAAAGTCCTGACTTTGTGGGGTTCCCCGACTGTGGACTTGTTCGCGACAGCCTTGAACTTCAAGCTGCCCCTGTACTGCTCCCCAGTCCCGGACCCCAAGGCACTCTGGCAAGATGCTTTCCAGCAACGGTGGGACAACATCGACGTCTACGCCTTCCCACCGTTCTGTCTGATGAGAAGGGTGCTCAACAGGACCAGACTATCGGTCAACTGTTCGATGACTCTGGTAGCTCCGCTATGGCATCACGCGGAATGGTTTCCGGACCTTCTGCAGCTCCTGACGGAGCTCCCGAGGGAACTTCCTCCACGACACGAGCTTCTCAGACAACCCCACTCCGGCGTCCCTCACAGGGCCGTAGCCTTGCTTCGGCTTCACGCCTGGAGACTATCCAGCGTCTCCTCGCGGAGAGAGGCTTTTCGCAACAGGTTGCGGAGAGAATGTCTCGGCACCTGCGAAGGTCCTCTGAGGGAGTCTACCAAGCAAAGTGGAGAGTCTTTTGTGGTTGGTGTCGTGGAAGGGGTATCTCTCCACTCGATGCCACTATTCCAGCAATAGCGGACATCCTCGTGTATCTGCGCGAAGAAATGCGCCTTTCTGTCTCGGCAGTGAAAGGCTATCGTTCAGCCTTAAGCTTGGCCTTCAGATTGAAGGGCGTAGATATTTCTTCATCGCTAGAACTCTCTTTACTCATACGTAGCTATGAGCTTACCTGCCCCCAGTCGGAAGTGAGACCCCCTCCTTGGAACGTGGTTCGAGTCCTCAGGTCTCTTAAGAGACCTCCCTTCGAGCCGTTACGCCAGGCCTCCGATCGCCACCTGTCTTGGAAGACGGCCTTCCTACTCGCCTTGGCTTTGGCCAAGCGAGTTAGAGAACTTCATGGTCTCTCGTACGACATCGCCCATTCAAGGGGATGGGGGGAGGTAACGTTCAGGTTCGTCCCTGAGTTTGTTGCCAAGACTCAGAATCCTGGAGTGCCGGATCCTCGGTTCGACTCTTTCAGGATCGCGAGTCTCCGTTCTGTAACAAGCGACCCAGACCAGCTGCTACTATGTCCAGTGAGGTGTCTGAGGCACTACTTGAAGAGAACGGCTGCAGTCCGTCCTCATGTGCGAGCCCTCGGGCCCACGGGGTGGGGGGCAACCTTAGGGAAGAAGGAGCTTTCGGGTCAGTGGACAATAGGGCAAAAGACTCTCCACATAAACCAAAAGGAGCTTTTGGCAATACATCTGGCCCTCAAGGGTTTCGAAGAGCATATCCTGGGCAAAGTAGTCCAAATCAATGCGGACAGCACCACAGCCCTAGCTTATATAGCAAAGCAAGGCGGGACTCTCTCATGGACTCTGTACGAGATAGCGAGACCTCTTCTTATATGGGCAGAGGAAAGGAAAGTGACACTTTTGACTTGTTTTATTCAGGGGGTCAACAATGTAAGTGCGGACAGACCTAACAGGAGGGATCAAGTTCTCCCCACAGAATGGATGTTACACCAAGAGGTCTGCAAGAGTCTGTGGAAGTTATGGGTTCTTCCTCTCGTAGATCTTTTTGCAACTGCAAAGACGAAGAGACAGGAGTGTTACTGTTCACCGGTACCGGATCCCGAAGCCATGCACATAGACGCTTTTCTAACGTTCAAGATTCTTTACAAGGTGATACAGAAGTTCGTGTCCCACGAAGAAACCAGGATGACTCTGATAGCTCCGTTCTGGCCGTCAAGAAGCTGGTTTCCAGAGGTACTGGAATGGATGGTAGATGTCCCGAGAAGCCTTCCCTTAAGACCAGATCTTCTCAGACAACCTCACTTGGCTCGAAACCACCTAAACCTCCGAGCTCTACGTCTGACTGACTTTAGACTATCGAAAAACTCGCTAGAGCTAGAGGCTTTTCGAAGAAGGCAGCCAAAGCTATTGCGAGAGCAAGGGGGTCTTCCACCATTAAGGTGTATCAGTCCAAGTGGGAGTTGTTCAGAGAATGGTGTAGAGCTAACTCGGTTTCTTCATCCAGTACCTCTTTAACTCAGATAGCAGATTTCTTCCTAGACCTCAGAAATAAACATAACTTCTCGTCCTCTACAATCAAAGGTTACAGAAGTATGTTGGCTACGGTTTTTAGGCACAGGAACTTAGACCTCTCCAATAATAAGGATCTGCAGGACCTGCTTAAGTCTTGTGATACCTCCAAGAAAAGACAATCACAATCACTTACCTGGAACTTGGACGTAGTGCTTAAATTCCTCATGAGTGACAGATTTGAGCCTTTACACTCGGCTTCGTTTAAGGATCTAACTTTGAAAACTTTATTTCTGGTTAGTCTAGTCACTGCTAAAAAGGTTAGTGAAGTTCACGCTTTAAGCAGGAACATTGGTTTCCGGGATGGAAAAGCCATTTGCTCCCTACAGTTCGGTTTTTTGGCCAAGAATGAAAATCCTTCCCGTCCTTGGCCAAAATCCTTCGAGATTCCTAACCTTTATGATGTGGTGGGAGACGAGTTGGAGAAAGTACTCTGCCCTGTAAAGGCAGTACGACTCTATTTGGACAGAACTAAGAGTTTGAGAGGCGACTCAGACTCTCTGTGGTGTGCAGTTCGAAAACCTTCACTGCCCATGTCAAAGAATACCTTATCCTTTTTCATTAGGCTCCTAATTAGAGAGGCTCACACCCAGTGTGATGAGGCAGATCAGTGGCTTCTCAAGGTGAAGACACATGAAGTCAGAGCAGTAGTGACTTCAATGGCTTTTAAACAGAACCGTTCTCTGCAAAGTTTGATGGATACGACCTTTTGGAGGAGTAAGTCAGTATTCGCATCTCATTATTTAAAGCATGTTCAGAATCTCTATGAGAACTGTTATACGTTGGGTCCATTCGTAGCAGCGAATGCGATAGTAGGTGAGTGATCTACCACCACGTTCCCTTTTTTCTAATACCCTTTTCTTTCTCTTGGAACTTGGTTTATAGTTATGGTTGTATGTGGAGATTGGTTGTCAGTCTTCCGCAATCTATTGTTTGATCAGGTGGTCAATTTGTTCCTGGAGTGCGCCCGGAACAAGGGTATTAGTTGAGGTCCTGTCATGTTATAGGTTATTGCACCGTTTGACAGCTCCTAGAGATCATCAGCCCCCTGGGTGGACCGCTGGATCTCCTAAGGATAGCAGACAAAATGAGGCAGAGTATCATTGCTGTCAGCGTCCTTATCAGGTGAGAACCTCTCAAGTTGTTTATGTAACCCTTAAGTGAATTTCCAATTATGTAGCTGTCTCTGACGTGCCACCAAGGGTGTCAATCAGCCATCATATAACCAGCGGGTAAGTTTTATATTTAAAAATGATATTTTCATAATAAAATAAATTTTTGAATATACTTACCCGCTGGTTATACAAGTTAAAAACCCACCCTCCTCCGCTCTAGAGACCATGGGGCATGGAAGATCAGAAGGGTTTGATATAGTTCTACCTGTGGTACCGCGAGGGCGCTAGTGTACACCTGACATATCTGCGATAGCCGCAAGATTTTGAATTTTTCTGCAGAGGCGTCAAGAGACTTTAGCCATTATATAACCAGCGGTTAAGTATATTCAAAAAATTTTTCATTATGAAAATATCATTTGTTCCGCAACCGAAATACAAACCACGCTATTTACATGGGGCTTTACTTTCGGCGTAGCTGAAATGAGAGCCATAAGAATTTTAACGAGGGTTAACTACCCCCGCGCTAGTTAGCAAGGGGGTAGGGGGAATGGTAGCTAGCTACCCCTCCCCCCTTCACACACCTGTGAACTGCTTCACTTCACTTTTGGCTCGGGCGATGAGCAGACGTCTCTGCTTCGCCCTCGCATTGTTGACAGCCTTAATTTTTTTTTCTTTTTCTTCCAGTTTGTGTGTTTGAAGTTGGCCTCATCTTTTCCTTCCATCATGCGGAAGTGCCCTGGACTCCCCGACTGTCCTTGTGGAACGTTCATGTCGGCGGGCGAGACAGACCCCCACTCCTTATGCCCGCAGCGTCGAGGTCAACGGTGTGAAAGGGAAAATATTTGTAGTGAGTGTAGGGAGTAGCCTACCTCCCAGTGGGAGAGGTTTGCCCGGCGGCGTAAGAAGTCTAAGTGGGACCGTTCTCCTTCAAGGGTTGCCTTGAAGAAGGAAGGTTCCGGGGACTCTTCTTCCGCCGCCCAAACCTCCTTTTATGGGGTGGAAATGTGTGCGATAGATGGGGTAATCTTGTTGAAGAATTAATCGACAACAATGATGTAATACTAATGAATGATGGTTCAACTAGGTATGATGTATTTCACAACTCTACATCAGCCATTGATTTGTCAATCTGTTCCTCATCCATTCGATTGGACTACCTTTGGTCAGTAAATGAACACCTACATGGCAGTGACCATTGGCCAATAATATTAAATCATGTCCATAATCTTCCTTCTCAGTGTCCACCAAAATGGAAGATAGACGAGGCAGACTGGGCAGCTTATGAAAACTGTTCACACACCGATAAAGAGTATGATGAATTTACATCTCCAGTGCATGCCTATCAACATCTTGAAAATATTATTGATGATAATGCTAGCAAGTTTATACCTAAACATGCGGTTTACCTCATCGCTCTGTAGTTCCTTGGTGGAGTAAAGAATGTGCCAACGCAAGAAAAGTGACCCGAACTTGGTTCAGAAGATACTTGAGAACAAACTATGTAGCAGATAGAATAGCGTACCTCAGAGCCTGTGCCAAACAAAAAAGAACTTTTAAAAAAAGCAAAGAGAGCATCTTGGAAGAAATATATATCTAATATTAATACCAAAACTCCTTCAAAGGAAATATGGGACAAGATTTGAAAACTTCAAGGCAAATTCGTCCCTAAGCCTCTACCAATATTAAGGGAAAATAATAAATATATATCTGACCCCAAAGATGTAGCAGAGGTTCTTGCTAAGCACTTTGCCCATGTATCAAGTGCTGACAACTATTCCCCAGCATTTCAACAAATTAGAGCATCAACATCTGTTGTTCCTCCTGCTTCTTCAAATACTGAAGCTTTTAACCTGCCTTTTAGTATGGAGGAGATGCAAAATGCTATCTCTAGCTCTTCTTTAACTGCCCCAGGTGAAGATGGCATCCGGTATGAAATGATATCACATCTTCCAGTGGATACCAAGGAATTTTTATTAGAAACCTTTAATGGTCTATGGGCTTCCCATACATCTCCCGATTCCTGGCATACTTCAATTGTAATTCCAGGCCACAAGTCTGGTAAAGACCCAGAACTGCCATTTAGTTATAGGCCCATATCCTTGACCAGTTGCATATGCAAACTATTTGAGAGAAGGATCAACAACAGACTTGTGTGGTATCTAGAATAAAAAAATCTTTTATCTAACAGACAATTTGGTTTTAGGAAGAACCGAAGTACTCTAGACCCTTTGCTGATGTTATCAAGGGAAATTTCAAAGGCCTTTTCTGGGTCGACCTGTGACGGCCGGCGAAAAAGTCCTTCTTTGTACTTTTTCTGATATAAATCTTCCAAATATACCAGAGAAAATTAAAAGCATGGAATGCAGAGGTTACAACCCTCGCGCGAGCACCTTGTTGGTGTCGTATATCTAACAAGGGCGTTTGTAAAACACTATTCACAGGCTGTCTTCCATTTAGATAATCCCTTCATCAAAGGGGGAGGGCCGTGACAGGCCCTAGAGAATACAGTTGGGTTACCCTACCGACACCTACCACTCGCGCTCACCAGGTCATCCTTCTGTTTTGGACTTGCCCGCAAAGTTGATAAGTGTTTTGCCCAGTGTTTTTCAATATTAATCTTACCCGATAATCATATAGCTGTCAACTCCGTTGCCCGACAGAAATCTACGGACGGGATACGCCAGCGATCGCTATACAAGAGGGGGGTGTACTCACCAGCGCCATCTGTGGTCAGGTACTCCAGTACTTCTTGTCAACACCACCTCAATTTTTCCTCTGTCGTGCCGCCGGCAAGACCTACATGGATACGCTGTTGATTTTGGAGTCTTTGTTCACGGTTTTGGTGAAGTATTGCTCTAAAATTTAGCCTTCGCTATACAGGAAGCTTTTTCCTTAGCTTAGATAGCTTTTGGAATTAAATTGATTTAATGGTTAACGATCTTTGCTTTACTTTGGAATCCCCCCTTGACTGTTCTCTAATTCAAGATGTCCGACCACTCTCAAGCTCCTAGACAAAGGCGATGTAGTGTTAGGACGTGTAGTAGGCGTCTTCCGAAGGCCTCGGTTGATCCTCACACCGTTTGTTCCGACTGTAGGGGAAAATCCTGTCAGTTGGAAGATCGATGTGAGGAATGTGCCGGGCTTTCGGAATTCGATTTTAATGAATTCCTCAAGTATACGGCTAGGTTAGAGAGGGAGAGAGTTACGAGGAGTTCTTCTCGCTCTTTGGTTTATTCCTCCCCCCATGATCCTCAACCTTTTCCTTCCCCTGTAGTGGTGACCCCCGAACCTATTACGAGTGCTCAGCCTGATATGTCGGATATGTTACGTGCCATTCAGGCTCTAGGTGATAAGGTGGAGTCTTTAGTGAGTGACCACAATCTTCTCTTGGCAGATGTCAAGGAACTTAAAGTGAAAAGTGCAGTGGGAAGTGTTAGTGCCAGTGCTGTGCCTAGTGTCAGTGTCAGTGTTGCGCATGAGGATACTTCTGTGCGTGCCAGTCGTCCTCCCAGTCCGGGACCTCTTGCAAGCTCCCAAGCCCAGGGGAGAAGCAATGTCGAAGGGCAAAAGGGTTCGGCAGGCCTTGATCGGCGCACAGTTGTATCCTCAGTGGTTGCGGGCGTATCTGATAGAGATCGTCACTTCCACTCCCAGACGATTGAGCCCTTTATTTCCTCGTCTGCGGAAGAAGTTTCCAGGAGGAAACGCTGGACCCAGGTCTCACGACCTCTTAAACGTAAGGTCCAGACCGAGCGAGTCCAACAGCCCAGGTGTAGCCACTGGGCCAGTTCGGACTCGCCGCAGTCATCTGATGACTGCACGCCTCCTAAGAGAGGTAAAGCGATGCCTCAACAGGCCTCTGCTCCAACTTCTGTTGATCCCAAGTTGTCTATGCTGCAGACAATGCAGTCTCAGCTTGCGGTGTTGATGCAGGAGTTTCAGGCAGAGAAGGTTAGCACACCTCCTCCTGCGAGCGCTCCTCCACCTCTGCGCAGTCCACCCTGCCAGACGTATGATGTTGAGGCTCCTCCTGCCTCCATGCGTGAGCTGCCGCATTGGGAGTTGCCAGGTACCAGCGCTATGCAGCAACCTCCACTTTCCTTGAGGCAGGAACCTCTTGCTATGCGGCAACCTCCTCAACCCTTGAGGCAGGAGCCTCATGCTTTGCAGCAACCTCCTCTACTCATGAGGCAGGAGCCTCATGCGTTGCGGCAACCTCCTCCATCCTTGAGGCAGCAGCCTCATGCGTTGCGGCAACCTCCACCATCCTTGAGGCAGCAGCCTCATGCTATGCGGCAACCGCCTCAACTCTTGAGGCAAGAGCCTCTCTCTGCGCAGCTACCTCCTCAACCCTTGAGGCAGACGCAACTCTTGAGGCAGGAACCTCATGCTATGAGGCAGCCGCCTCAACGCATGCAGCAACCGCATTCTTCGCAGCATGAGCCTCTTCCCATTCAACATGAACCGCATACCATGCAGCATGAGCCTCATGCCTTACAGCATTTGCCTCTGACCACGCTTGCTCCTCAGACCTCCGCAGAACCTCCTTCATCCCAGCCTCTTGACTTTGTCATTGCCAGCCCTCATCCTCTTCAGCAGAGACTTGATGATGGATCCGCAAGTGCGCATGCACCCGTTCTACAGGATTCAGCCATTCAGCATACCGCTTTATCGTTACCTCTCGCTTCTCAACCCTCAGGTGATGAGGTTTCTGAGGATGAAGCTGCTCACCTGGATGATCCTTCTTCTGATGTGGAGGAACACAAGTCGTCGCCACCTTCCTTAGACTTTCGTAAGGTCCTGACTCTGTTCAGAGAGTTATACCCTGAACACTTTGTTTCTGCAACCCCTCGTTCTCCTCCATCCGAGTTTTCTCTAGGCATGCAGCCTATTACGTCTGCCTACACCAAGCTTGTCCTCGCCAGATCATCAAAGAGAGCTTTGAGGATTTTAGGGGATTGGTTGCAGTCCAAGCAGCAACTGGGAAGGACATCTTTTATGTTTCCTCCTCCTAAGCTGGCTTCTAAGTTGGGCGTCTGGTATGCCACGGGAGAGGAACCAGGCTTGGGGGTCCCTGCCTCTGCCCAGGCCGACTTCTCAAGTTTGGTTGACTCTCCCCGTAGGTCGGCTATGAGACGCTCTAAGGTCTGCTGGACCTTTTCTGATCTGGACCACTTGTTGAAGGGAGTCTTTCGCGCCTTCGAAATTTTTAATTTCCTCGACTGGTGCCTGGGGGCCTTGAGCAAGAAGACTGCCCCTTCTGACAAAGACTCGGCCATGCTGATCATGTCCTGTATGGACAGAGCAATTCGCGATGGTTCTGGCGAACTTGCTTCTATTTTTGTCTCAGGAGTCCTCAAGAAAAGGGAACATCTATGCTCCTACCTATCTACTGGTATCACCTCTTGCCAGAGGTCACAGTTGCTGTTTGCTCCTCTCTCCAAGTTCCTGTTTCCGGAGGAGCTAATCAAAGAGATGGCTGCGGCTCTTATCCAGAAAGATACGCATGACCTCATGGCCTCTTCAGCACGTAAGGCTAAAATCGTACCTTCAGTGCCGAGAACTTACCGCACCCCGGTGGCTGATACACCTGCTACCAGATTCATTCCGCCCTTTCGTGGCAGAGCCCCCAGCCGAGGAAGTTCCCGTCCAGACGGTCACAGGGGCAAGTCCAAGAAAGGTGCCAAGTCCACGAAAAGCAAGCTTTGACTTTCCTCCTCTCCAGACAGCTTTAGGAGCCAGACTCAAGACCTTCTGGCAAGCCTGGGAAAGAAGAGGTGCAGACGCTCAGTCTGTCAAGTGGCTAAGGGAGGGTTACAGAATTCCGTTCTGCCGCAATCCCCCTCTGACCACATCTCCCATCAACCTCTCTCCCAACTACAAGGAGAAGGACAAGAGGCTAGCGTTACATCAAGAGGTGTCGCTCCTGTTACAGAAGGAGGCAGTGGTGATAGTCCGGGACCATCAATCCCCGGGCTTTTACAACCGTCTCTTCCTGGTGGCCAAGAAGACAGGAGGTTGGAGACCGGTGCTGGACGTCAGTGCGCTCAATGCTTATGTCACCAAGCAGACGTTCACAATGGAGACGACGAAGTCGGTCCTAGCAGCGGTCAGGCAGGAGGACTGGATGGTCTCGTTGGATCTGAAAGACGCCTACTTTCACGTTCCCATCCATCCAGACTCCCAACCTTTTCTGAGATTCGTCTTTGGAGAGGTTGTGTACCAATTCCAAGCCCTGTGTTTTGGCCTAAGCACGGCACCTCTTGTGTTTACGCGACTGATGAGGAATATTGCGAAATTCCTTCACTTGGCGGACATCAGAGCCTCCCTTTATTTAGACGACTGGCTTTTAAGAGCCCCCACAAGTCGTCGCTGTCTGGAGAGTCTCAGATGGACTTTGGATTTGACCAAGGAACTGGGTCTCTTGGTCAATTTAGAGAAGTCCCAGCTCGTTCCTTCCCAAACCATCGTTTACCTGGGAATGGAGATTCAGAGTCAAGCTTTTCGGGCTTTTCCGTCGGCCCCAAGAATCATCCTGAGCATGCTGAAGAAGAACAGATGCTCGGTGAGACAGTGGATGAGTCTAACAGGGACTCTTTCATCGTTAGCTCTGTTCATCGAGTTAGGGAGACTCCACCTCCGCCCCCTTCAGTACCATCTAGCAGCTCACTGGAACAAGGATATGACGCTCGAGGCGGTCTCTATTCCTGTTTCCAAAGAGATGAGGGCTACTCTAACGTGGTGGAAGAGCAACATTCTTCTCAAGGAGGGTCTCTCATTAGCTGTTCAGACCCCCGACCTTCATCTCTACTCGGACGCATCAGACTCGGGCTGGGGCGCGACATTGGACGGACAGGAATGCTCGGGGACATGGAACCAGGAACAGGAAACGCTTCACATCAATTGCAAGGAGTTGTTGGCAGTTCATCTGGCCTTAATGAACTTCAAGTCCCTCCTGCTAAACAAGGTGGTGGAGGTGAACTCCGACAACACCACAGCCTTGGCGTACATCTCCAAGCAGGGAGGGACTCATTCGAGGAAGCTGTTCGAGATAGCAAGGGACCTCCTCATTTGGTCAAAAAGTCGAAAGCTCACGCTGGTAACGAGGTTCATTCAGGGCAATATGAATGTCTCGGCAGATCGCCTCAGCAGGAAGGGTCAAGTCATCCCCACAGAATGGACCCTTCACAAGAACGTGTGCAGCAGACTTTGGGCCCTGTGGGGTCAGCCAACTATAGATCTGTTCGCTACCTCGATGACCAAGAGGCTCCCATTGTACTGTTCCCCGATTCCAGACCCGGCAGCAGTTCACGTGGATGCTTTTCTGCTGGATTGGTCCCACCTCGATCTGTATGCATTCCCGCCGTTCAAGATCATCAACAGGGTTCTTCAGAAGTTCGTCTCTCACGAAGGGACACGGCTGACGTTGGTTGCTCCCCTTTGGCCTGCAAGAGAATGGTTCACAGAGGTACTGCAATGGCTGGTCGACGTTCCCAGGACTCTCCCTCTAAGAGTGGACCTTCTACGTCAACCTCACGTAAAGAAGGTACACCCAAGCCTCCACGCTCTTCGTCTGACTGCCTTCAGACTATCGAAAGACTCTCTAGAGCTAGAGGCTTTTCGCAGGAGGCAGCCAGAGCGATTGCCAGAGCAAGGAGGATATCCACTCGCAGAGTCTATCAATCTAAGTGGGAAGTCTTCCGAAGCTGGTGCAGAGCCAATGCAGTTTCCTCTACCAGTACCACTGTAACCCAAGTTGCTGACTTCCTGTTACATCTTAGGAATGTTAAATCTCTTTCAGCTCCTACGATCAAGGGGTACAGAAGTATGTTGGCAGCAGTTTTCCGCCACAGAGGCTTGGATCTTTCCTCCAACAAAGATCTGCAGGACATCCTTAGGTCTTTTGAGACCTCTAAAGAACGTCGCTTGTCCACTCCAGGCTGGAATCTAGACGTAGTCCTAAGGTTCCTTATGTCATCTAGATTTGAACCTCTCCAGTCAGCCTCTTTCAAAGACCTTACTCTCAAAACTCTTTTCCTCGTCTGCCTTGCAACAGCCAAAAGAGTAAGTGAGGTTCACGCCTTCAGCAGGAACATAGGATTCACATCTGAAACGGCTACATGTTCCTTACAGCTCGGTTTTTTGGCAAAAAATGAGCTTCCTTCACGTCCTTGGCCTAAATCGTTCGAAATTCCTAGCCTTTCCAACATGGTGGGTAACGAACGGGAGAGAGTTCTTTGCCCTGTCAGAGCTCTTAAGTACTATCTTAAAAGGTCAAAACCCTTACGAGGACAATCAGAGGCCTTATGGTGTGCTATTAAGAAACCTTCGATGCCTATGTCTAAGAACGCAGTTTCTTATTACATAAGGCTTCTGATTAGAGAAGCTCATTCTCACATGAAGGATGAAGACCTTGCTTTGCTGAAGGTAAGGACACATGAAGTGAGAGCTGTGGCTACTTCAGTGGCCTTCAAACAGAACCGTTCTCTGCAGAGTATTATGGATGCAACCTATTGGAGGAGCAAGTCAGTGTTTGCATCATTCTATCTCAAAGATGTCCAGTCTCTTTACGAGAACTGCTACACCCTGGGACCATTCGTAGCAGCGAGTGCAGTAGTAGGTGAGGGCTCAACCACTACATTCCCATAATCCCATAACCTTTTTAACCTTTCTCTTGAATGCTTTTATTGTTGTTTTGGGTTGTTACGGTGGGCTAAGAAGCCTTCCGCATCCTAGTTGATTTGGCGGGTGGTCAATTCTTTCTTGAGAAGCGCCTAGGTTAGAGGTTGTGTTGAGGTCCTTTAGTATGGGTTGCAGCCCTTTATACTTCAGCACCTAAGAGTTGTTCAGCCTCCTAAGAGGACCGCTGCGCTCAGTAAGGAAGACGTACTTATTAAAGGCAGAGTAATGGTTCAAGTCGACTTCCTTACCAGGTACTTATAATTTCATTTGTTATTTTGAATAACTGATAAAAATGAAATACGGGATACTTAGCTTCTTGATTAACATGTACACTGGTTTTCACCCACCCCCCTGGGTGTGAATCAGCTACATGATTATCGGGTAAGATTAATATTGAAAAATGTTATTTTCATTAGTAAAATAAATTTTTGAATATACTTACCCGATAATCATGATTTAATTGACCCACCCTTCCTCCCCATAGAGAACCAGTGGACCGAGGGAAAAATTGAGGTGGTGTTGACAAGAAGTACTGGAGTACCTGACCACAGATGGCGCTGGTGAGTACACCCCCCTCTTGTATAGCGATCGCTGGCGTATCCCGTCCGTAGATTTCTGTCGGGCAACGGAGTTGACAGCTACATGATTATCGGGTAAGTATATTCAAAAATTTATTTTACTAATGAAAATAACATTTTTCGAAGTGATTGTCGTTAATTCAACATGACTGACGTTGCTACTTCACCCTTACCAATGTTAAGTACCATAGTTTGTTTTGGCAGCTTTTGACAGTACCGGGCATTTGTTCTGTTTCCAATATGGTGGTTTTTAGTTTTGGAAGCGATTGTCCTGCCGAGGTATCGGCAGCCATTTTGGGTTATGTTCGCTTCGGTAAATATGCTAGTTATTTTTGCCCATCTGGTACTCTGTCATCTAGGTTATATCACTTACGTTTTATGGCCTTTTTGTGTTATCATTAATTTTTATTAGTTTATACTATGGTATTTATTTGCTTGCAAGTCCAATTTGGACCTACGAAGAATAGCGATTTAAAGAATAGCGAATTAAAGTTTAGCGATTTAGTCTGTTAGTTTGTACTCGCCTCAGAGGCTTCGATTTAGACTATATCCTTGTTTATTTGTTACGTTGTCGTTATTCTTCGTTCTTGGTTATTACAATTACTAAGAAAAGCAATCAATTTTATTAATTTTCTTGTTTTATTGTGTGATGTTAGTTTTTTATTATGTAACCTTGAGAGCGAAAACAGAGACTGCTCGTTCCCTGTTCTACAGATATGAGTTATCCCTTCTCTCTTTTTCTTTGTTAGCTCGAGTAGAGAGGTGAATTTCCCGTTCTCCGTTTTTATACGATCACGAGTTATTCAGGCCTCCTCTTAGTATCAGAGTTGATGATAGTACGTTTAATATTATAAACGTTTTTATTGATGTGGTTACTGTTAATATAGCTAACACTATTAATAGGTACGTTAGTGTATGAGTCATTAATTGGGGTCGTTTTATACCGACACCCTTAGCTCCGCCTTGAGTTATGCTCCGCTATAATGGATACTCATTGGGTGAGAACTAGTTAACGTACAGGAGCAGATTTTTGGAGTGAAATCCGGCACTCGGACTCCGGCTGAAGCCTTTTACACACGAACCTTTGTCATGTTTGATCATAATTACACCGTTACAGCCGGCTTCACGGGAGATAACACAATCATTCATTGAGGTTAATGTTATCGTACTGGGGACGGTCACGATATCACGGTGACGGGCCTTTGCTACCGGATCTCCGGTACAAACAGAAATCAAGCAGACGGCCAGAACCGGAGTTAACAATGTGATACCGATGAAGACTTCACAGTTTCATTATTACGGTCCCTTTTTTCATCGAATCTCCGGCTTCACTGGAGATAACACAAACATTCAGTATTAGAGAATGTTATCGTACCGCTGAGGATCACGTTTTCACGATGACGGACCTTTTTCACTAGTTCTCCGTTACAAACAGAGATCAATCAGACGATCAGAATCAGGGTATGAACCCCTTTTCATGAATAATCACAATATCGTTATTACGATCCTTTTCATCGAATCTCCGGCTTAACCGGATATCGTACAGGCGATCAGCATTGAGGTTAATATTAGTTTTCCTCTGGTGTTCACGTTGTCACTATGACGGACCTTTGTACCGGGGATTGTTACCGGAGCTCCGGTACAGACAAAGATCACTCAGACCACGGGTGGCCAATCTCTTGTTTTGCTGTAAAGGAAAGGATTTAACATGAATACAAAGTAAACTGTACTTACTTTAATGACACTTTGAATTTGCGTTGGTAATATTCATTAGCTATTCTTGAAAGTCCTAATAAAAATATATGAACATAACTATGCCTATATTTATGCATATATTTAATTCTAACTATGTATAAATATGGATAAATATCCATACAACATCGTGTTCAAATAGAAATAAATTGATTATGCCTATATTTATGCATTTTCAATTCTAACTATGCCTAAATATGAATAAATATCCATACAACATAGTGTTCAAATAGAAATAAATTGATTGTGCCTATATTTGTGCATATTCAATTCTAACTATACCTAAATATGAATAAATATTCATACAACATCGTGTTCAAATAGAAATAAATTGATTATGCCTATATTTATGCATATTCAATTCTAACTATGCCTAAATATGAATAAATATCCATACAACATAGTGTTCAAATAGAAATAAGTTTCCACTCAGTACTGGGAACCGAACGTTGGCCCCTTCTAATGAAGGGCCGGGTCGAGACTAACCATGCCATGAGAGGCTATCTACTGTTCCTTGAAACTCTGGTCAGTGAACAGATGAATCAATAGAATACTAATAGCCAGTAAATAATGTTAGACCCGGTTCTGAACGTCTGAGTCAGGGGTGGCCAACCTGTGGCGGATGCGCCAACAGTGTCACATTTCATGAATACAAGTGTCGAACTATACCCCAAAAGATAGTACATTAAATGACTATTCTTTAAAATTTATTTTTATGAGTTATACAGCTGATCCCAGCCTGTGAATAGGATCACTAACCAAAGTTCAAGGAACATCCAGACTTATGTCCCCTTTCTGTTACAGAAGGTTCGCCTACATGGTTCCCGTCAGGATGATGATGAATCTCTCTGGCCTGCAAGAGAGGCTCTCCGCCCTTGGGTATCAAGGTTGGGAAGAAATGCTCCATCTAGAGGTCCCTATCTCCTCAGAGTGTCCTCTCTAAGGTTGGACGACGACCCCATGGACGGGCAGGTAGGTGGGGATGAGTTTTGAGCCTTCAGCTTTGCAATTACCTACGTCACCGACCTAGGACCCTTAATGGATCCTGATGTTCATGTTACCCTGCATAAACCGTGACTGCTAAAAGCAACACATTCTAGGGAAAACCAAGGGGCTATGACGGAGCTCAAAAGTATGGTGGTGAGTCGGATCCGTTCAGGAACTCGGAAGTTTCCCCCTACAGCCCCAGGCATATCGAAGTAACCTCCTTCGATAAAAACAACGCATAGAGATTTGCCTTACATGTTCCATATATAGATGGTACCATAAATCTGGATGGCGTAGACGTCCTCCCTCTGGGGGACCTAGATTTTACTCCCAGGTACTAGAATTCCCGTTCAACGGATTCGTTCGATTGAAAGAGATTGCCATGGTTAGGTTAGACAAGGTACCGAAGGTAACAGTATTATTTCCTAAAGGGCAGGCCCGATCTGTCTGGACCAGGATGTTGTCAGTCTGGGGGGTACGATAATTCCAAGATCTGCCCTTCCAATTCGACCTACACGTTTGATGGTCTGGTTGGGTAGTTGTGGGAAATACGTTCTGTCTGAGGCCTCTATCAGACAGGAATCGATAGTCGGTTACCCACTCGTCATCACAGCCTTCCTCTGATTCGACGTCTATGCATCCAAATCCCCCTCATCAGGTGGTCTACCTCACTGATTCCCCAGGTACACAGCCCAACCCCGTTGGGATGTTTTACCTGCATACAGTCCTAGATCCGGACCCTCAGGCTCCTCTCGTGGACACCAGAGAGGAAGCTACAGGAGTAGAAGACAGTCTCGCCATCGAGACGGACCTAGGAAAAAGGGGGCTCGGAGAAGGAAAGTACCTAGATTCACCCCCTCACAACGCGGTGGTCCCGGTAGGGGGTAGACTTTACCATTTTCGAGACCATTGGACCTTCGGTCTGTGGGCTCATAGCATAATCTCTAAAGGTTTGAGGTGAAAATGGCCACAAGGTCCTCCTCCTCCACCAGTGACCTTCTCCCAGAAATCCACTCCCATCCTGAAAGAGTACACCACAGGGTTACTCAAGAAGAAGCAATCAAACGGGATCGATCACTGGAGTTCCAAAGCCACCTGTTCACGATTCCGAAGAAAGGCTTGTCGGCATTGAGAGTGGACCTGGACTTGTCAAGCTAAACTCTTACATTCTCTGCGACAAGTTCCGGATGTTGACTATCTCTCAGGTACGGACCTTACTTCCCCGTAGGACCGTCACCACCTCTGTCGATCTTACCGACGACTATTATCTTGCGCCTATAGCTCGAAACTTCTCTTCTTATCTGGGTTTCCGCCTAAGCAGGAAAGCCTTTGTGTTCAAGACATGCCCTTTGGCCTCGACATTGATCCCAGGATATTCACGAAACTGGGAGAGAGTGTTAGAACAACTCAGGAACCAAGAGATACAGATCATTGCTGATCTGGCCGGTTGGCTCATTTGGGCCCGGCCGGTC
Source organism: Palaemon carinicauda (assembly GCF_036898095.1). Classification (NCBI taxonomy): domain Eukaryota; kingdom Metazoa; phylum Arthropoda; class Malacostraca; order Decapoda; family Palaemonidae; genus Palaemon; species Palaemon carinicauda. The sequence continues at coordinate 239,306,084 of NC_090725.1, read as the reverse complement.
ATAGAAGGCAACAGAGCTACGAAGGAATTACAGTACTTCAATTTCTCGACAACCTGTGATTTCGGGTCAATCTCCAAAAAATCTCGCCTGCAACCATCAGGCCGCTTAGAATGGTTAGCCATTCAGTGGGACCTTTCGAAGCACACGTTGTCTCTCCCTTCCAAAAGGTAAGAGGAATAGTTTCCAAGATCAAAAAATTTTCTCAAACACAAACAGATGTCCGAAGAGCCTTAGAAAGTATCCTCGGACTTTTCCAATTCACTTCAGTAACAGATCTCCTAATAAAAGCCAAACTCAAAGACATCAATCGAGTTTGGAGAAAGAGAGCTACAGTACCTATAAGAGACATGGTCTCGAAGATCCCCTCTGTCTTGAAAATGAGACTACGCCCATGGTCCGAACCGAAGGACCTCTCCAAATCGGTTCCTCTACAATTCCCACCTCCACAAGTGACATTCCATACAGCCGCGTCTCTAAGTGGATGGGGGGGATTACTCCGAACATCAGATGTTTCAGGTTCTTGGTCACTCTCCATGAAACAGTCCCATATCATTGTTCTCAAAGCCATGGCAGTGTTCTTGACCCTGAAGAGAGACTCTCCTCCGAGGTCGACCCACATCAGAGTAGTGTCAGACAGCACAGACGCAGTACACTACGTCAACAGGGGAGGATCCAAGTCACCCAACCTGAATCAGATCCTGGTCACTATCTTCGCCTGGGCAACAGAAGAGAACTGGTTCCTGTCAGCACCTCACCTAGCGGGAGGCCAGAATGTGAGAGCGGACTCACTATCCAGGACGGATCCACTGGAGTCAGAATGGTCTCTAGACATAATTTCATTCCGGTGGATACTCAGGCTCGTTCCAGGCCTCCAGGTAGATCTATTCGCAACTCAGATGAATCACTAACTTCCTTGTTATGTGACCCCAACCCTGGACCCTCGGGTTTATGCCATGGACGCATTACCCCGGGATTGGAACCATTAGAAGAAGATTTCCCTATCTCCCCCAGGGAATCTTCTAAAAACTTTTACACAAACTACGCTCCTTCCGGGGCGCAGTGGCTTTAGTACCACCTCACTGGCCAAGAACAGTTGGTTTCCTCTCCTCCTCGAGTTGAAACTCAGTCCCATCCGGATCCCGTTCCTCAAACTGACCCGAGTATCCAAACTCACTGTGTCAGATTACTCAAGGATAGCCAAAACTCTAACTTTGTGGACTACAGGAAGTTGGCAGCTCGTAGAGATGCGAACATTGAACCGGAAAACGATCTCTTCATCGAATGGGACAAAAGGGACTCGACAATTCGCCAATATGATTCGGCCGTTAACAACTAGTAGGTCCCCTAAGAGTGCAGACCATACTCGTATGTCCCCGCATTTAGCCATCTCTTTCTTGAGGTTCCTATTTGACAAAGGCCTAACAGTTAGCACTTTAACTACCATCAAGTCAGCTTTGAAGATCTTCCTTGTTGGGTTCAACATTAACCTAGCTGATTCCTATTTCTCATCAACCCCAAAAACATGTGCTAGGCTTCGACCTTCGGTTTGGCCACAAAAGGACTCTTGGTCTCTGAACGGTGTTCTCAAACTTGCGATGGACACGGACAATGAATCCTGCTCTTATATCACTCTTCTTAGGAAGACTTTATTTCTAACGGCTATGGCCTCAGGTGATGGAACATCAGAACTAGCAGCTCTCTCACGAAACCCGGAA
>NC_090725.1:239263844-239303869 GCF_036898095.1 Palaemon carinicauda | reverse complement strand
TATACACATATATATATATATATATATATATATATATATATATGAGAGAGAGAGAGAGAGAGAGAGAGAGAGAGAGAGAGAGAGAGAGAGAGAGAGAGAGACACTTGCTCGTTATCATATAGGGAGGTATAAATGTGTAGACTTTTATATTTACTACATATAAAATAACAATGAAGATGATTGTGCATTTTCAGTCGTGAAAACAGCCGGTTTTATGTTGATATAACAATAATTGATGTTAAAAGTAATTATATTAAGAGACTGTACAATGGTCTGAATATAAGTTTTAGAGAAGCGAATAACTAATGTTTTTGCTTCTTTCACAAAAAAACTATCACCGTCAGTAAACGCTTCCTCCTTCGTAGTTAAGAAAAGCATGACGTTAGACTTGGGCGTTGGCAGCATGCATCTACCATAACGAATGCCTCGGCTGTAAACGTTACAAAAGTGGGTTAACTGGAGGAGCCAAATGGAGGGTAGATTATGGAAGGGTTTCGCGAGGGGAAAGAAGAAAGGCTTCTCCGCCAACACAGCTCCTGGCGAGATACGACAACTTAATGCTCGACTCTAGGCCCTTTACATGCCACTTGATAGCAAAACCCTCTTAGGCCGTGTACCTGTTGTTCTCCAGCCTTCAAGCGGGTTGAAGAAACACCTGTAAGCGTGCAGGTGTACGTGTGCGCGCGCATGTGCGTGGTGGTCGTTGGGATTTGACATGAGGGAGAAGTCCGTGGGTTGAATGGAGGTCGGGGGGTGGTGGGTGGGCGGTGGGGGGAGGTGTCTGGGGACTGGTGGTTTCCCGGTCCCGTCTGAACGACGAAGAGAGACTGTCCCAGACTCCCAGTCCTACTCCTCCGACGGACAGTCAGTCTCATCTTGTCCAGTGAGGTGAATAGACGCGCGATCATTCCCGCTTATCGGAGTAGCTTTTTTTGTGTCCAGTAATTGTGCATATCCACGTTTGAGGATTCTTAGTAGTGTAATGTGAAATGAAGGGGAATAGACATCTCCCCTATCTCCTGGCGCTCCTGTGCTGCCTTCAGTATGCCGTCGGAGGTTAGTGTCTTGTTTCCCCTCACTAGGGTTTGTTCTTCTCCAGATAAGGCAATTGGGAGGGGGGGGGGGCGGTGGTAGGAGGAAACCTTCAAGAAGGATAACATGATAAATGCGTAGGATTGTTTCGCGTACCCACCTGACTTGATGGAGGGATTTTCCGGGGTTTATCGTGTAATTATTTTTAAAATTGTCGGAATTTATCTGTTCTCTTTCTATCACATATATGATGCTCGGGTAAAAGAATTTGAAAGATTAAAGGAAAGAGGAAATCGTCCTGGAAGCTGTGGTGTCCGAGGGTGGCTTATACGCTTGCGCAGTCGTCAGCTCTCTCTCTCTCTCTCTCTCTCTCTCTCTCTCTCTCTCTCTCTCTCTCTCTCTCTCTCTCTCTCTCTCTCATAACCCTGTTTATTCTGTCTAGAGGTCACTCAGTTTAATTTTTCAACCCTCTTTTGTAGCTCTCATAGATATAGGTCTAGGTCTAAGAATTTCCGTAAAGCTTATCTTAAGCTATCTAACTGGTATGAATTATTATCTTAATTTGTAGTCTCATGTCAAATTGTTTGTTTTCACCTTGCAACGATTGCCCTAGTTTAAGTAAAACCAAAATCTGAAGATCATTTGAAGAGTGCCGCCTATCATTTGCATTCCCATGGGGGAGCCGATTTTTTTTCTTTATGTATTGATTTCTTGGAATAACTGGATGTTTTACCTGGGTTATTCTATAGTGAGTATTTAAATTTGGTGTGGTTAATGCTGCATTAGAACGAGTACAATTTTAATTTTTACCTAACCCCCGACATGGTAGACGGAAGATTAGTTTGATTATTATCATTGTTCATCTAACAATCGATCGAGCAATAGTATTTAAATGTAAGTTTCACAAGCAAGATATGAATGGTGGTCTGTTGCTTGATAGTTTATCAATGTAGCTCAGTCAGACATGGGGATTATGTGTTTAACGGATAAACCAAAGCTGGTCTATATTGAACTGGTCAGTCTGGGATATATCCATGTTTAACGGGTCAGTCATATAGGCTATATACAGTATAGGTTAATGGTCAATCAGAGGTATGGGTCTACTGTATGTCCAACGGGTCACCTAGCGATAGACAGTAGGTCTATGTTTTACTGGGTCACCAGTGATGTAGGTCAAAGTTTAATGGGTCAACCAAAGATGCAGGTTTTTGTCATGGTCTAGTGAAACCTTGCTGTTTATTAACCTTCATGATTGCATCCACCAAATCAAATTTTAGTTTTTCTCTCGCGTTCTTCCTTGCATAAACGTTTATTTTCAATTTTGTCGCTAGGTTACCGAAAAACTTGGTAAGAGCGGTAGGGGCAAACCACACCAATTAGTGTATCATTGTTGATATAAATAAGTCTTATCATTTGCCACACGGACAATAAGCAAAGTTACTTATGCTATTAAACCAGACATTTCTCTTTGGTTATTGGTCGATTGGTCCACATTTAGTGTTAGGCCAAGACTAAAGCGAAGTAGAACCTTGGTGTTAAGCTTAGTTTTTTAATAAGTAGGGTTTGTTTATTTGTTACTCACACAGCTTCTATCATGTTTAATAAGTGTGGTGTGCGTGATATATAGTTATAACTCCCAACAAAGCTATGGTAATATGAACTGGAGTAGCGATTTCATCCCATACTCAATGAAATGGTAGACCTTGGTTTGGTAAACTTATAACAGATTTTATTATAATGAAACACAGAAAGCAAAGCCACATGCATATACACCACAAGAAGAAGTGGACATGCTGGGTTTTAAGGTTATTTGATCTCAATAAGTAACATTTGCCCCGGTTTATTATTATCTATTGCTAGAATTCAACGTTTGAAGGTGAGTGGGTCAGTGACTGGTTATTTGTATTCTATAGAACTTATAACTTTAAAATATTTGCTTTGTCGCGTGGATCCGAATATATTTAAGAATACGTCCATTGTGGCGTTACGTGTGATACTCCTAAATCTTTAAAAGCCACAGTCAGAAAAAGAAAGATATATACTCTTTGTTAGTTTTAAGTTTCTTCTCAGTTTCATGGATAGTGAAAAGGTAAATGGTTTACATTTTTCTATGTTGATTAAAATTTAGGTGTCATTCTTGTCGAAGCGTTTGAGGATTGAATTAAGGAATCAGCCATTATCATGGGACATCTAAAACGTCTCTTCAATGTAAAATGGATTTGTTTCCAGCTGATATTCGGTCGTTGCTTTATTACCCTCGGTAAACCCTGGAAATATATCAATTCTTAATCCTAACGTTTTTTTCTCTTTTTTTTTTGTTATTTCAATAATTTCAAAGTTAACGTTTAGAGTGCGTTGCATATTATTTTTTTTTATATAAAATGTGTTTATTTTCTACCTTTTTTTTTTTTAACTGTAAATCCATAATTTGTGCGTTCAGGCGTTTCCCGGTTTTGGAATAATACAAATTGTACGTATAGGCCTACAGCCGATTTAGTTGAAAACAGCGTTCTGAAAAATTTAACGTTAGTTTGAATTTGGTTTGTATAAACTTTAAGAAAAAAATAATTTTCATGATTTGCATAATATGAGAGGTTTTTCATATTTATAGCAAAGAAACTCAACCTTGATATATATCTGTCATAGTAAATGAAAAACTACGGCCGGGCTAAATGGTGAGAGATTTACCCTGATATCTAAGAACGTTATTGGCGTATCCTGTTTTTTTTCTATGTCGCATGAGGCCAGTATTGCAGAACCTAATTGTAAAATAAATTAGTTTGAATTTTATGCCAGTTTTTCATAAATGCTAACTTAAAAACCTTGTTATTTAGCATATCGATATAAGCCACGCAACTCACGCAATTATTGTAACTAAATTAACTAGCCTGGTTCCAGATACTGTTCCATGAACTAATAATATCATGTGTTTCCGAAAAAAAAATGAACACTACAGACAATGTTATCGTAGGTTCATACGCTAATAGCGTTGTGTCCAAATAAGGTAGTTTGGCATTAATGACTCGGTTATGTACTGGGTTGAAACAGCGGGTTCGCGAAGGCTAACCGGACAGAGAATACCATTTTTTTAGAATATAAAAGACAACTCATACTGTATAAGAGCTGTTTCGTTACAGTCTGAATTTACCTACATTTCCAAGCAATTAACATAAGCCTATAGCTTAAATGATTGGTTATCCAGTTCACTCAGTGCATCATAAACTTTTGCACTGTGTCGTATAAGCCATATTAGCTTTTAAGTAATCTAAACGAGCCACTCAGCTGTAGTTACTAACTACGTTGATTGAGATGGTGTTTAAATTGTTCCATAGAAAGCTGTCCCCAATTGCAATTTAATTTTACAAGACATGATGTGACAAAGCAAAGAGGGATTTTTTAAATATTAGTGAAATATTTATATATATATATATATATATATATATATATATATATATATGTATATATATATATATATATATATATATATATATATATATATAGAGAGAGAGAGAGAGAGAGAGAGAGAGAGAGAGAGAGAGAGAGAGAGAGAGAGAGAGCGCGCAATAGCAATGTATATGTCAGAATAGGCATTCACGCACGTTATGTAATATGGACATTATATACATATGTACACTATATATATATATATATATATATATATATATATATATATATATATATATATATATATATATATATATATATATATATGTATGTGTGTATACATATCATCTTCAGTCGTTGCTAGTTCATTGCAGGTCAAAGGCCTCAGATAAAGTCCTTCCATTCGCTTCTGTTTATGGTCTTTCTGTGCCCGTCTATACCAGCAAATTTTCTTAGCTCGCCAATCCATCGTCTTCTCTTCCTTCCCCAGATTCGTTTGCTTTCTCTAGGGACTCGGTCTGTTATTCTTCTTGTCCATGTATTATCTGTTATTCTCATTACATGTTCTGCCCATGTCCATTTTTTCTTTGTAAAGGTTAGAATATCCTTTAATTTAGTTTGCTCTCGTATCCATGTTGCTCTTTTTCTGTCTCTTAGTGTTATTCCTATCGTTCTTTCCATAGGTCTTTGAGCTGTAACTAGCTTATTTTCTAAGGTTTTATTAAGGCTCCCAGTTTCTGATGCTTATGGTAATACGGGAAGGATCATCTGTTTAATTTTCTTTTTAGGGGAAGTGTTATTTTAATTTTCACAATCTCATTGTGTTTACCAAATGCTTTCCATACCATTCTTATCCTTCTTTTAATTTAGCCTAAGTTTCGTGTCCTTGGGACATGTATTTATGTATATTCATTAACAATATCTAGAGTTTCGTCCATAACCCTTATTTATTGTCTCTGTATTTTCATTGAATAACATCTTAGTTTTCATATTAATTTTCTCCTTTCTCTATTTGAATCTTCTATCACCGTCTGCAATTCCTTCTATAATACACTAAACAGAATTATATATGTCGTCTGTAAATCTTAAGTTGTTAGGGTATTCCCAATTATTGATGTCTACATTCTCCCAATGTAAATTCTTAAAAACATGTAGACATGCTGTGGATGCTTTAGGAGAAATGGGTTCTCTTTGTCTAACTTTTTTTTCAATCATAATTTTTTCAATATCTTTATGTGTTCGAGTATTCTAACATAGTATTACTTTGTCCTTTTTCTTTGAAGGGCTTTCATTACTGCTAAATTCTCGACAGAATCAAAATCTTTCTCAGAAAGGGGCACCAACAAGGAAAATAGCCCTGTGAGGAAAAGAAACAAGGAAAAATAAAGTATTTCAAGAACAGTAACAACATTGAAATGAATATATCCTATATAAATTATAAAAACTTTAACAAAACAAGATAGAATAGTGTACCCTCAAGCAAGAGAACTCTAACCCAAGATAGTGGAAGACAATGGTACAGAGGCTGAAGCACTACCCAAGACTAGAGAACAATGGTTTGATTTTAGAGTGTCCTTCTAGAAAGCTGCTTATCATAGTTAAAGAGTCTCTTCTACCCTTACCAAGAGGAAAGTAGCCACTGAACAATTACAGTGCAGTAGTTAACACCTTGGGTGACGAAGAATCGTTTTGTAATCTCAGTGATGTCAGGTGTATGAGGACAGATGAGAATCTGTAAAGAATGTGCCAGACTATTCGGTGTATGTGTAGGCAAAGGGAACGTGAACTGTTACCAGATAGAAGGATCCAATGTATTAGCGGCTTAATTACATGCGTAAGGTCATTTATTGAATACCCGCTTCTGAAGCCTGCCTGCTGTCTTGGTTGATTAAATTCTAGTTGTCCGTCTGTTTGACGTAATATGATCTTTTTTTATGTAAATTTTCTTCTTTCTCTACAAGCTTGTCCATATTTTGAGTTGCTGTAATGGTTCTTCAACTTATTCTTCCATTTCTTACGGTCCAGTGCATCTTCCATGCTCAATCCCAACTCCCTAATATCTCTTCACATAGTCAATTTATTGCAATTTTGGTCTGACTAGCCTTCTCCCACCCGTTGTTCTTAACTTTATAATTTTTAGTAAGTCATATTGCCACCTCAACATCCTCATCTCTGTTACAGCAATCCTGTTCTCTTCTCTTAGTTGCCCATGTTTCGGACGAATACAACATTGCAGGTCTCACAACCTGGCGCTAGATCTTGTCCTTTAGCTTTATTAGCATTCTATAAAACGATCTTCGTAAATATGTTATGTATCACTGAGAGTAAACATATTGGTGGGTCATTTTTCATTTCTTTTGTCTGCCTTTTTGTGAATTAATTACTTTTGGTCTACCCTGTAGTGGCTACCATGGTGATGAAAACTGGCCAAAACCCAGACATATATCACAACCTCGTCTGGGCCACCTATCCCCAGCAGCAGTGGAACAACTGCCCAAGGTAGCGGGTAGCTACATTCCACTGCAGGAGTGCTAAAGGTCTCTGGACTAGAACAGATCACCTTTGGAAACTGAACCTTGCTTCATACAACGTCAGGACCCTGTCTAGGGATGAAGATCATGCTTTATTACTAGAAGAGCTGAAAGAAGTTAACTGGAATATAATAGGATTGAGTAAAATTATAAGAACTGGGGAATCTTATACAGAATTAAAGGGTGGCCTTATATTTTGGTTCTGAGGATGTGAAAGGAGGAAAGAAAATGGAGTGGGTTTTCTTATTAATAAAAATCTTGCAGGTAACAAAGAAGAATTTTGTAATACTAGTGATAGAATTTCAGGATTAATTATCAAGCTAAATAAGAAGTATAAACTGAATATCATTCATACGTATGCACTAACAACATCCCATACAGAGGAAGAAATAGAAACTTTTTTTTGAAGATCTGAAGATATATACTGTATCTATGGAAAAAATATAAGACTTAATTTACATTTGTTTTGGGTGATTTCAATGCTAAAGTAGGTCAAAATAAGAGAGGAGAATCAGCAGTAGGTGAATTTGGAGTAGGCACAAGGAATGACAGAGGAGACATGCTTGTAGAATTTCCTGAGAGAAACAATTTTAAAATCATGAACACGTTTTATAAAAAAAATTGAAAATAGAAAATAGACATGGAGAAGCCCAAATGGAGAAACGAAAAATTAAATAGAATTTATTCTCAATGTAAAAGTCAATTTAGTTAAAGATGTAACAGTGTTGAACAAGTTAAAGTCAAGCGATCATAGAAGGGTGAAAAGCAAAATTTGTTTAGATGTACGGAACGAGAGAGAAAAATTAATTTTATGAAAGAAAATAAACACTCCTGTAATAAGAGAAAAAAATGATGAGTTTAGCTCTATTAAATAGGTACTCCCAGCTACATGCTAAATTGGAACCAAGTAAAGAAGAAATGAACAGTCATTTAACAAAATTTGTATTGGAATCAGCACAAGAGATATGTGGAAAAGTTCCTAAACAAGATCAAGGAAAACTATCTGAAAAGACCAAAAATCTAATAAAGAAAAGATCGGAAATTATGTTAAAATCCAAGAGAGATGAAACTATCCAAAAACATTAAACAAACTAAAATCCCAAGATATTCGTAAACACAAGCAGACCAAAATTGAGGTAACACTAAAGAAAGGAAGAAGCATCAGATTGATGAAAAGAAGACTTGGATCATAGCACTAATGGATTTTTACTCTAAAGGATGAAAATGGAAATATCCACAATAGAGATGGAGTGATAAAAATTGCAGAGGATTTCTATACAATGCTATACAATAGTGATATAGGAAGTAACTTTACCAATAAAAATAATGAAACACCCAAGCCAGTACCAAACGTAACAGTAGGAGAAGTAAAGAAAGCATTAAAAGGCATGAAAAGAGGCAAAGCAACAGAATATGGTCGAACAATTGATTTAATGATAGATGGATAAGATTTCATAGAAGTAAAACTTGCTGAAGTTTATACCAAATGTCTGAAAAAATGATCTATACCTACAGCTTTGAAAAACTTTAGACTAATCCACGAAAAGGGAGACACAAAAGACCAGAAAAAATCATATTAGACCAAATAGAAAAACACCTAGACTTTAATCAACCATGAGAGCAGCCTGGTTTAGAAGTGGCTATTCAATAACTGACCATATCCATGTAATTAACCAGTTAATGGAAAAATCAACAGAATATGACAAACCACTTTGTATGGCATTTATAGGCTATGAGAAAGCTTTTGATTCTGTCAAAACATCAGCAGTAATGAAAACCCTTCAAAAACAAGGAATAGAAGAATCTTTTGCTAGAACGCTTGAAGATATCTATACAGGAAGAACAGCAATCCTAAAACTACATAAAGATATAGAGAAAATTCCGATTGAGAAAGGAATTCGACTGGGAGATCCATCTCTTCTAAATTATTCACAGCATGTCTAGAAGTTTCTAAGACTTTAGATTGGTAAAATGTAGTAATTAATATTGATGGGGAATTCCTTAACAACTTAAGATTTGCATATGACAGTTATGTTTAGTGAATCATGGGAGGAATGTCAAAGGATGTTAGAAGATTTGAATAGAGAAAGCAGAAATGCAGGACTGACTATAAATACAAGTAAAACTAATGTAATGTTCAATGAAAATGCAGAGACAATAAATAAGAATTATGGACGAACAGACAGTAAGTGTTTCCCAGGACACGAGACTGAAATTAAAAGGATAAGATTTGGGTGGAGAGTATTTGGTAAACACAATGAGATTATGAACAGTAAAATGCTACTTTCCCTAAAAAGAAAAGTATTTAATCAGATGATCCTACCAGTATTAATTAGAGCATCAGAAACTTGGAGCCTTAATATAACATTAGAACATGAGCTAGTTACAACTAACATAGTTATGGAAAGAACGATAGGAATAACACTAAGAGATAGAAAGAGAGCAACATGGATACGAGAGCAAACTAAAGTAGAGGATATTCTAACAACATGTAAGAAAAAGAAATGGACATGGTCAGGACTTATAATGAGAATGACAGACAATAGATAGACATTAAGAATAACATAATGGGCCTCTAGAGATTGCTAAAGAAGCAGGGAAATGAAAAAAAGACGATGGATTGACGAACTAAGAAAATTTGCGAGTGTGAACTGACACAGAAAGACCATACACAGACCCAAGTGGAGGGACATGTCTGAGGCTTTTGTTGTGCAGTGGTCTAGTAACGACTGATGATCGATATATATCATCATCATCACCTCCTATGCCTATTGACTCAAAGGGCCTCGGTTAGGTTTCACCAGTCGTCTCTATCTTGAGCTTTCAATTCAATACTTCTCCATTCATCATCTCTTGCGTCGCGCTTCATAGTCCTCAGCCATGTAGGTATAGGTCTTCCAACTCTTCTAGTGCCTTGTGGAGCCCAGCTGAACATTTGGTGAACTAATCTCTCTTGGGGAGTGCGAAAAGCATGTCCAACCCAAACCATCTCCATCTACCCCTCATCATGATCTCATCCACATAGGTCACTATATATATATATATATATATATATATATATATATATATATATATATATATATATATTTTATATATAAACAAATAACTTGTTAACCAGTTTTGCTTATCCAAAAAAGGAGTTTGCCAATAATGTAATCATAGTTTTTTTATTGTGAAATATAACGAAAATTATGAAATGTTATATACTTTCATGGTATGTTTTTTTTTTCATTGAATTCTCGCTCTTTTTTGTGTGGTTCCACTAATGAAACACCTCCCCCAATTAGTTATATTTTTAATAACTTATCAGCTATTGCAGTGTATTAAGCAATTCACAGTTGCACTTACTCTTGACTGCCAATAAGGATCCTTCCCTTTAAGACAATAAACTTTGATGCTTGACTCGTGTGTCGGGACAAGATCTTACAGCTACTCCTTGGGGTATTGCTTCTAACCAGGTAGTTTCTGTGGATCGAGACTAAATAATGCTGCACAGTATCAGCTACAGTATGATGTTTTGCTGACTATGTTTCTAGGTTGTGTTTTAAATGGTAGCAGGTTTTATAATATATTTTTTGTCATAGAGCATTTGTTGCATAATATTCTGAAATGCTGGTGATAATAAATAGCTTTCTTTGATAGAGATAGCAGAAGAAGTAAATATCTGCCATTGGTATTATGGCCCCATGATTTACTTCTGTGTCAGAAGATAGACAATGATAGTGCACTTGTAGTCCATGTTGTATAAATTACTTATAGTTCCTTTTAGCAATATATATATATATATATATATATATATACATACATATATATATATATATATATATATATATGTATATATATATATATATACATATATATATTATATATATATATATTGGTGTAATATTAGAAATGCCTTAAAGTATCTCGGGGTCCTAGTAAATAGTACGGCATTGGCATATTTGCGAACGATCATAATCTATTCGTCAGTGCGAATACAAATTTTGCTTTTGTTGTTGGATGCTTTACATGTAATTAATTGATTAAAATGATTTTCCCCCAGTTTAATTGCTTTCAAATACCGTTTTACTCTGATTGTACAGTCATAGTTAACGTTGTATGATTTTTGTGAGAATCGCAAATTTATAATTTTGAAATGCTCTTGTAATTATTGAATATTTGTAGCTAATCTTTTGTCTGACGAATAAGTAAATCTGGTCGTTAATGGTTATCTAAATCGTTTCCCGACGAAAATGTCTCATCAGTTACAGTATATACAGTGGGCTTATTAATAGAGATAATAAACCGACTGAAGATCAAAGAAAGAACAGCCTTTGACGTAATCTTCATAACATTATTCACGCAACTTGGCATTTGTTTGTATTATCAGCAGATGGAGGCGGCAACTACCACTACAAACCTTTCAAAGCAGTAAAACCCACCTTTGTCTGAACGCATCACCTCAAAGAATGGGTTCTCTATCGCCTCTTGGTCAACAAATCCCAATAAAGCTATGTTCCCGTCTAATGGATTCGAGATCAAAGGTTAAATGCACCGATTCTCGATAGATAACCGTTTTTAGGTGTCATATACGAGGTCACTTGGAATCTTGGAAAGCATAATTTGGATAGTCCAGAATAAATGCGTCGCCAGAGGATCTATTTGTCTGGTAATATTCTTAGCCACCCAAATAACTGTAATATTAGATGCATGTTTAATTGATGATATGTATTATTATTCAAAAATATTTTCTCGAATAATTATCAACGTTAAATTTGTATTTCCAAATAGGGGGTTAGTGCTGTCAATGCACTTAAAGCGGTTTACTGTAGGCATTACTTAATTGTATTTACAGCACTTTTTCGCCCTCTAGCTGACCTTTATTTTAGACTTCTACTACACTTTCGTTCCCGCTTCTTTCTTTTTTCTTACGGTCCAGACTCTCAACTGTAACTTCATTGTGCAACTGTTGGGTTTTCCCCCCGTTGTACATAGGCTCTGAATGACCTTCCGGGTCCCAGTGCTGGGCCTTCATTATCCAATCAATTTGCATTCATTCCATAATTTAGTTTTGAGCATATGCATTTTATAATATAAAAAAAAAAAAACAAATTTTGTTCACGCTTTGACGATTCCTGATGAATATAAAGATTGAAAATATTTATAGCTGAAGATATATATTAAAAAAGAAACCAAGCCTTTCATTTAGAAGCAATAGACGGACTGAGCTTCTGGTAACATGATATACAATTACTGATAGCAATAAATGCGCACAATACAACATTTTGACGTAACTACAACAAATATTTTGGATGACTTTTACTATGCTTATCATGATGAAAAAACTCCACGTGTTATAACTTAACATTCCCTCTGTCGATGTTAGTTAGACCTATGGTTTATCGTGGGATGGTGGAGGGGTAGCAGAGTCTTGAAATCTTGCTTGTTCGTGTTTTGTTGCAGTTTTGGTATTTCGACATTGTTGTAGCGAGGGCCTTTGTGATTTTATATATAGATGATGTTACTGTCTTCCCTCACAGGCTCCCTTTCAGATTTTGTTTATAACATAAACAGTCAGTAGGGATTTTTATTCAGTGTTTATGAATTCTCTCATTACAAGCAATGCAGTTTATCTATCTTTTTAGTTTAATCTACTTGAATGTTAACGATTACACGCTTTATCAAAGTTACATTAACTCGTGTTATTTGTTTCTTTCAGTATTATAACTAATTCCGTTAGCTTTGGGGCTCTAATTGTTTTTCTTCAGATTTCACGAAAAGAAGGTAATCGTGTAATTGCTTGGGTACCATGAAATCAATTTTATAATTTGAATAAAGCTAACAAGCTCATGAAATTAAACACCTCATCATTAGTAACGTTAATCCTTATGAAATTAATGTATTAATGCAATACCTCTTTTACTTAATATGAATATGGGCGAAACATAAAAATACTTAAACTATGAAATAAAGGTACACCTACTCTGAAGAAGAAATATATTTTATTACCACGTTTTTTTTTACATTCCTAGAAACGTGTATTTATAATTTCTATTATACACACTGAAATCAAGCCAAGGATGTTTCAGGTGGAATTGGTTCTTTAATACAAACCTTTCTTCTTGTTAGTGTAAATACTCTTTAATGAACCCTTTGATCATGACAGTTATGCATTTATTCTTTTTTCATACTTTGATAGAACTATGCAATAAGTATAATGATTTTGTTCCCTATGCCAAACGAAATTCATGTTATAAATATATTTTATTCCCATGCCAAACGAAATCCAGCTGCCCTTGTATTATTTTCTCTTACTAGGTTCATTATTACAGTTCCATTTCAATCCAGCGTTGAATAGACTTCTTTACCTTGTTAGTTCACGAATCCCACTACGTTTATTTTCTGAATGAAATCAATCTTGTATTGTGCATCTATAATTAATAATTATAGATTTGTTATAAATATATGAAGCTTCCCTCAACACTAAGAGTTTAAATTTTTCATCATTTTTCATGGCGAACGCACAGCTATATAGGCTAAACCATGTTTATTTTAGTTTGGCGTCCCGAAATAACCATTTTGTAGAGAGATGAATATGACCATTGTTTCAGGAAGACCTTTTATAACACTTGATCTTTAGTAATTAAGATCGTATATTTACTTCATAAATGAAAAACACATTATATAAGGAAGAAGAGAAACACAAGAACTGTTTCAAGCATTTAAACTCGGAATCTGCAGATTAATTATGTTTCAGGATTGAATCAGACAGATTTTACAGCTGGTACGCTAGTGTAATAAGTGCAGTAAATTTATACATGTAAAGAACCATCTTACACACCAAGAGCCCACTGTTGATTGAATGCTACCTAAGGGTGTGGTGTGCTTCATCGGAGCCCTATTAAGGTTTCCAATTTTTTTTGCTAAGCATTATGTATCTATTAATATTGCCTACAAGCATTACTAGATTTGTCGGGATATTCCAGATTCTCTATCTGCAACACACCAGTGCCCTGTTTTAAAATATCCCTTGAGAATATTTCTTTTCTATTATTATTATTTTTTTATTTTTATTTTTTTTTAATACAAGACTGTAGATTGGTTGTATGAAAAGGATTTTAGCTTACAATATTACTGAGAAAATTTTGGTGGAATTCTGTAATTTCCTTTCTTCATAATATCCTCCTTTGATATTTTCAAGTGTCTGATCTGATCATTGTTACTGGTTTCACCCTTTTCTGTAATCTTATCTGTTTAATTGTTTTCACTGTATTTTTTTAGTGTTGAAACACACGATATACATTTTACTTTTTACCGTACCACCTCTTCCCCATTATATATGTATTCATCTTCTTCTTCTTTTTGTTTCTTCTTTTTCTTCTTCTTCTTCTTCTTCTTCTTCTTCTTTTTGTTTCTTCTTTTTCTTTTTCTTATTATTATTATCATTATTATTATTATTATTATTATTATTTGCTAAGCTGCAACCCTAGTTGGAAAAGCAGGATGCTATAAGCCCAGGGGCTCCAACAGGGAAAACAGCCCTGTGAGGAAAGGAAACAAGGAAAAAATTAATTGTTTTAAGAACAGGAACAATATTTAGATAGACATTTCCTATATAAACTATAAAAAACTTTAATAAAACAAGAGGAAAAGAAATTAGAGAGAACAGTGTACCCGTGTGTACCCCCAAGCAAGAGAACTCTAACCCAAGGCAGTGGAAGACCATGGTACAGAGCTTATGGCACTACCCAAGACTAGAGAACAATGGTTTGATTTCGGAATGTCCTTCTCCTAAAAGAGCTGCTTACCATAGCTAAAGAGTCCCTTCTACCCCTACCAAGAGGAAAGTAGCCACTGGCCGATTACAGTGCAGTAGTTAACGCCTTGAGAGAAGAAAAATTGTTTTGTAATTTCAGTGTTGTCAGGTGGATGAGGACATAGGAGAATATGTAAAGAATGTGCCAGACTATTCGGTGTATGTGTAGGCAATGGGAAAATGAACCGTAACCAGAGAGAAGGATCCAATGTAGTACTGTCTGGCCAATCAAAGGACCCGGTAGCTCTCTAGCGGTAGTATCAACGGGTGGCTGGGGCCCTGGCCAACCTAATTATTATTATTATTATTATTATTATAACAAGCCAGGCAATATATGCATATATATATATATATATATATATATATATATATATATATATATATATATATGTATATATACATCCATACATACCTACATAAACACACGCACACACACGTGTTGCCTATTCTATTATGTATCCCTTCTGTTCTTTAGCAAGTTTAGCAATTGTTTCTAATATATCAGTATATTTTTACTATCGATTTGTATTTTTCTTGTTTTTGATTAACATTAAATTATTTTGTCTTATATGTTCTCGAATCTCGTTCCCTTTAAAATGGTCTATGGACTACAATTTTCATATATCCACTCCTCTATAGTATATTTGCATTGCAATCTACCCTTTTATTCTTTTTTTGTACCTTGATAACGAAGGCGGTGACGAACAGACCTGTCTATAGGACATGGGGATTTCCAAACGGCGTGAAATCAACATTAAAGGGACTTAGCCGGACGGGAGGACCGGAGGGGGTTTAGGTACAGAGTGAATGTTAGGGGATGGCTTTTAACACCCCCTTCCCCATTTTATTCGCTGTTCTGTTTTACACTACATTTCTTTTTGTTGTTTTCTTCTTAACTGGCATGAATATTGTCGTGCTAATGTGCTGTAGCCTAGACTTTGGCCTCATTTTGTTTTTTCAGTTTCTCACTACTTATGGCTACGGATGATGTTATAATATGTATATTTTATATAATATACATACATATATATATATGTATATGTATATATATAAATATGTATATATATTATATTATATATACACTATATATGCATGTGTATATATAATATATATATATATATATATATATATATATATATATATATATATATATGTATATATATATATATATATATATATATATTTATATATATATATATACATATTTCTTTATATAATAGTATTAATGTATATATATATATGTGTGTGTGTGTGTGTGTCGGTATGATATGTATCTATATATGCTCCCTGAATATTACCGAAATAGTGTATATTATCTCCAAATTTCACTATAAGCGGAGCGTAACGGAGCTTAGGTATTATGAGGGCTAGCCGATCTCTCTCTCTCTCTCTCTCTCTCTCTCTCTCTCTCTCTCTCTCTCTCTCTCTCTCTCTCTCTCTCTCTCTCTCATACAAAATAGGATTTATATAAAGTTATTAAATGTTAGCCAAAAAAAGGAAACTTAGAAAATTAGAACATTGACAGCTCTTCGGCGAATAAGGGGCCAAATGGAAAGTAAATGAAGGAGAAATGGAAAAATACAATACTGCTTTTTATATGTAGAATAAAGTTACGAATTCGGATTTGATTTGTCTTTCAATTTGAGACCAGGAAAAGTTAACGACGGAAGATATATATATATATATATATATATATATATATATATATATATATATATATATATATATATGTATATATATATGTATTTATATATTACTGACGATGCCATGACAGAAACACTTAAGTATGCTTTCACTGAAATCTCCTATACGTCAGATGATATTGTAAATGTGGACGAGTATGTGCCTGGCACTTGAACAAAATAGGTTTCAGCCTTCGGGCTGTTCGAACTCTCATATACTGTAATGTGTTTTGTGTTACAAACACGAAGAATTAATAACATTCCATGACAGAAAAATTTTTTCCATTTGGATTTCAGTGGCAAGTAGCCCATTATTATTATTATTATTATTATTGTTATTATTATTACATGCGAAGCTACAACCCTAGTTGGAAAAGCAGGATGCTATAAGGCCAGGGACTCCAACAGGGAAAATAGCATATGCCTATATGCTGTCGGCTTAAAGTACTGTATACATTCGCAGGAAGTTCTCTTGCATGTCTGAATAGATAACATAATAGACGAATTTTTGCTCTTGATGTTTATGAATGTTGACGGAATTGGAAATTTGGAAATTTGTAGCCCTCGGGTGGTTTAACTCATATCAAAGATGCCCGGGGTTACAGATATGCAGCATAACTGACTAATTCAAAGCAGATACGTCGTGTATGCAGAGTGAAAAAGTATATATGTATATATATTATGTATATATATATATATATATATATATATATATATATGTATGTATGTATATATGTGTGTGTGTGTTGTGTGTATGTACATTTATGAAGCGTAATTACGTTATTAGGTAGCTCTTGGTTTCTGTTTCTGTTTTTATTAATTAAACTCTTAACGTAGTTACACAGGAAGTGGCTATGCCGGCCGAGTTCTTTCGTTCCCAATAAGTAGCTGATTCACAGTGCCGTATGTCAATAGAACATTTCATGCGATATTACATACCCCTAAATATTGTTTAAATGTGTTTTTCATTTGAATCTCAGTCCAAGAGACCTGATACATTACCCCATCCACTCCCACTTTCGGAAGACGCTTGGACATGCCCTCACTTTTAATTGTCAGTTTTGATATATGGAGAGTGATCCGATCTGGGACAGGTTCCAGTCTTTCGCACTGAAAAAATTAGACCCATATATGATTAATTATACATTTTAAGTCAAACCCCTCAAAATTTCGGTCATGAAACACAAATTGATTTTTCCAGTTAGAAAAAATAAATGTAATGTACAGTACATAAGAATATAATCAGTATATTTGTCACTCATTTCTTACTTTGCAAAACGCTTCTTACAGGCACTGCAGTTTGAAAGGAATATAATATTATATATATTTTGAACCCTAATAGTATTACATATTGGGATCGACAATTGTGTTGCAGGCCACATGGGTTCCAGTTAACCAGTCATGAGCAGGGATGGGCTGTTCGATATATTCTTTTTGGGTTTCCTGTCTTTTCATATGGCACAATTTTCACATTATGGACTATCCACGAATCCAAGCCATTACTACAGCCATTGCTGTAGCCCTTATACACATAGCTACTACCAGATCATACGTGTGGGTATATTTTGGAGGCTGGTCCACATGGAGATTCTCGGTACCCATTGAATACTTGATCAATTCATTAGAAAGATAGGGCATTTTGGTTAGGTCCAGTTTCTTCAAGGTAATGTCAATCACATGAACTTTTCTGATCCAGTGTGGTAAAATTTGACACCAGTGCCAACACAGAAACATTTACCTGTATGTAGTAGTGTTTGAAATAGAATCTTCCCCCTAACAATGTACATCTAGGCTCTATTTTTAATTTTGCTGAGTCCCTCAGGCATGTGAATTCCTCTTATTCTATCCTGCACTTTAGACAAGCGGACGTAACTTTACTCATACATATTGTGTATTGGTAGTCTAACCGGAGAACATGAGTTGGGAAGTCATTTGCGTGGTCAGACACACATTCAGGGTCTTTCGTGGTGTGATTGTTAAGAAGCTAATAACAAATTCTGATTAGTCAACTGAAAAATGATTGTTCCATGACACAAATATATTTTTCCCCCACTCTTTGACGTTTTTCAACTATTTAAACAAATCCGGTCATCCCATCATCGGATATGGTCTCATGAGCAGTGAGACCAACTTGTCTTCCCCAAGCTCTAGTAACTTTAACCCACAACAGAATAAGTTCATAGACAGTATGCTGTATCATGTCTGACCCAAGCGTAACCTCGCATATACATTGAATTTACCCAGTCGCCTCCTCATAATCACTCTTGTTATATCATGATTTTGGGCTAAAAACTTTTCTGACGGAAGATAGGAAAGTTTCTATGGGATTTTGTAACTATTAAATGAGATGAATTATGACTCATTTCCATGAATAACAGACTCATCTTCCCTGACCTCATCATTCTTTCTGACTCGCATATTAAATTATCCACATCAGTTTTGAACACAAGTGAAGAGAAAACAGCAAAACTAGTGTACCACACACATTTCACACACGCTCGTACCTGTAACTGTTTTTTTTTTGTAGGCTATATCTCGCTTCCACCCTCACTCACTAACAGAGCCTGTTTAAGCTTGCTTTTACTTACATAACTCTGTTTGCATTTTTGTGACATATCTGTTGACATAAAGTCAGAAGCATTCACCTCGCCTCTCACTTATAACCTGATGGCCCACTCGTAAATTGGTGACCCTGATTCAGGAGTGGACACCTTTCCTCAATCTCACCGTTGTTTTGCCCACCTTCACATCGACATAGTAGGTCCCCTACCCACATCACAAGGACGTCGTTACCTGTTTACCATAATTGGCCTGAAGCCATTCCCATGGAAACTGAAACGTTCGCTTTGTGTACAACTGTCTTACTCTCAGGGTGGATAGTGAGATTTGGTATCCCCGAGTATATAACTTCTAACAGGGGTACCACTTTCACCTCTCAATTGTGGACATCATTAGCGAATCTCCTTGGCATCACCCTTCATCATACAACTGCCTACAACCTTGCTGCCAAGAGAATGGTTGAACTTTTTATCGCACCCTCAAAGCAGCTTTGATGTCCCGCTGCAATGACTCCAACTGGTTTACTCGGCTTCCCTGGGTCCTCCTGGGACTAAGGACCACTCCTAAGGATGCATTGGATGTCTCGGCAGCTTAAATGGTGTATGGCAACCCGTTGGTCGTCCATGCTGAATTTTTGCCGTCTGTAACCTCCACTGACAGTCTCAAGCGCCTACGTCCTGTATTTGGAAAATTTACGCCATGTCGCCAAACTTACAAGCCCCCAGCTAAGCAACACACACTGACAGATTTTAATCCGCAACACACGTTTCCCTACACAACGATACTAGCAAGCCACTGCTATAGCCCCCTTACACTTGCCATTTCCTCGTGATCCATTGCAATCCGAAAGCTTTCTTGATTAATATTAGTGGCAAAGAAGATTGGGTCCCCATTGATTGCCTAAAAGCTATGTATCTCCTGTAAGATCATCCGCTTACAGTGCGCCTCCCAAGAGCAGGGTGCCCTATTTTACATTTATGACTTTAGGGGGGGCGGGCATGTGCCGTGCGTGTTTCACCTAGCCTATGCTCGTAAACTGTAACGATATTTTTTTTTTTTTCATAGCTTGATCCCACCCTCATTCACTAACAGAACCTGTTTAAGCTTGTCTTTACTTGCATAAGTCTGTTTGAATTTTTGTGACAGTCTTGCTCGGAACTTCTTGTATATAAATTTGATAGCTGTTGAAATAATGTCAGTTGCATTCCCCTCACATCTCAGCTGCTATAACCTAATGGCCCACTCGTACTTTAGCATACTTGAATAACTAAGCATGAGATCTTTTTCTTTTAAATACTACTTCAATTTCACCCGGGTGACATGATCGAACACTTGATTAAAGAACATCCGAAAATCACTTACTAAGCTAAAATTTTTTCATTTGCATTGTCTCCATGTCATATTTTAAAACTAACTCATTAATCACATTATAGTTCGTCTCCGATGAAAGCTCTACTTTTTCGTTGTACATCCTTTAGTTTATCGCCACGTTAAAGATGGCAAGTGTAAGTACATGTATTATCAAACACTTATTTCTCATAGGTGCCAACTTTGGAAGTGCCCAATAGAAGGACTCTTATTGGTTTTTCGTTTTCTTGAGAAATTATTTAATGCGCGTAAACTGACATTCATGTTTATGGTAAAGCTCAGTAGCCCCAATAACCATCTCCACCAGTCTCTTTGACCGGTACTAATTTTGCTTTGTTGCTCATTCATCTACCCCTGCCAGATCTACCACTTCTCCAGAGGCTGAAATGCCAAGCCTGAAGAAATCGTAAACATCTGCATGTTACAGAAGGAGCTTATCGAATTAAAATTGATGAAATACTTCATTATAATTTCAAATTGCAAATACCAACCTTTTGGGCAAGAGAATTCAAAGAAATACCAATTCTTAGAGGTAAAACACTTTAGGCACTCTTTCCCTTTGCTACAATATTCTTGTGTGAGGCAGGGTTTTCAGCCCTCACAGTCACACAGATAAGGTCAAAGTACAGAAACCAGCAACTAGAGGATGGCCTTAGATGCAGTCTATAAAAAAAATCTCCAAGATTTGAGGAGTATATTTAAACAGTCCAGTGTCAAGGTTATTATTGATTGTGCTAGTATCTTACTAAATGTTAAGTAGGCTGGTATGAATAATTTTCTTTTATTTCTTCACATTGGTAAATCATAGCCCAAATATACATTTAATTACATATGAAACAAAAACTTTTGGTTTTATTTATGCTAGATAATGTATTTTATCTTTCCCGTGCATCTTTCTTTTGCAGATGTGCTACCTGCATTAGTAAAAGTCTGCATGTAGTTTTTGTTTCTGTAACACGTTTTTATAAGCATAATTGTTTAAAAGAAAAATTCTTATAAGGTCATGGGTTGCCTTAGTGAATTTTGACAAGATTTTGGGTCTGCCAAAAAATTGGTAAGAACCACTGATCAAAAGGGTCTTTCCAGTGTTTCTTCGGCCTTTAGCTGCAACCACGTTATTGCTTTAACCATTGCTACCTCCAATCTCGCTTTCTTTCTTCCATTTTGCTCTCCACCTTCATTTACGTTTTCCTTCACTATGCAACTGTGGAATGTTTTCCTTGGTGCAATTCAACGCTGAATAGCCTATCCAACATCAATGGCAAACTATATGACCGAAATTTTATACATCCATCCATTATACTAGAAAGATAAATAATTGAAAAAAAACAAAATTGTATTGAAAATTCTGCCCAATGAATATATACGAAAGATTCGTAACTTATGTTTTCCTTTCAACTGAATTTAGCTTTAATTCCAAAACTATAATCAGAAGTCGTATGGATACAGGTGATCGTGTGTATGTTTAAATTGTTTTATGTATTGTTATTAGATTGAATGTAATGCCGGAAATTTCCTCTTCATTAGTATTAACATTTGGTAATAATGGAATGGATATGGAATTTGTTATGTGAAATAGTTAGCAGGTTTGTAAGAGATAAATTGTCTTATTCTATATCTAAGTAATTTGCAATTGAATTCTGACTTCTACTTTTGTCATTCATGATATGGATGAATGTAAGACCCAAGTCAACGTCATCCAGTTATAGTCTCTTAGTTGATGTTGCTGTTGGCGCTGGAGTCTTGGAGAGGTGATGATAAGCGGCAAACATTTATGGTTCAGCCCCAACCCGTCGGATCTGTCGTCTTTAAAACGCTCTCTCTCTCTCTCTCTCTCTCTCTCTCTCTCTCTCTCTCTCTCTCTCTCTCTCTCTCTCTCTCTCTCTCTCTCTCTCTCTCTTTGTTTGTTTGTTTGTCTGTCCTATTAGCAGGATTTTAGATTTATTCATAGAAGTTTCTTACATTACTTTCATTGACGTGCATGTTCTCCTCTTTTTATTCTTTTGTCATGTTTGGTTTACGCTTCCTTTCAACTTTATTAGTATTTACTGATAATATTATATATATGTGTATATATATGTATATATATATATATATATATATATATATATATATATATATATATATATATGTATTGTATATAAGTATATAAATTGTACTCACACATGTGTATATGTGTATATGTATATATATATATATATATATATATATATATATTGTATATATATATATATATATATATTAATATATGTGTATATATATATATATATATATATATATATATATATATATATATATATATATATATATATATATATGAAGGATATTAGGACGGTATGTTTGTTTTTGTAATAACTATCCTTTTTTACTTGAGCACACTGCAGAGTTAGTAATTGTTTTCCAAAAATATATTTTTATATGATTCGGTCCATTCCATTATATATAAATAAATATGAGATGAGGTTCTAAGTACGTCAAATCTCAGTGATGAAGTCAGATGTTAGACGTAGGTATTCTTGATTAAAATAAAGTGTCAGAGTGATGAAGTAAAATGCTGTATGAAGCCAAAGATTTTCTTGTTTTGGGGTTAGATATTTCTTATTTCCATTTTCTCATCTCTTTATTTAATATTATTATTATTATTATTATTATTATTATTATTATTATTATTATTATTATTATTATTTATATTATTTATAGTTATTAGGTCACTCACCTTAATGCCCAACAGTTAATATTTCCAAAAGTTTTTCATCTGTTAAAAGGCAGTCGTGTGTTCTTTCTATTATTATTATTATTTTTTTTTTTTTTTTTGCTAGGTTTGAATAGGCATTTGGTCATTACGCTTAGGAATGTGTAGGCTATTTGGAATGAAGTCAGGTCAGTTATCGGTGTTCAAAGATGAAACAACAAATGAAGTTATTTAATATTGTTTTTAGGAAATTTTTTTCTTGAAAATCTCTGGATGAAATTTTGTTGAGCATCAGTTAGGTGAGATGAAACAGGAGGCAAAAGGTTTTTGAGATTAAATTAATCAAGTACCAGAGTGATGAGATGGTCAAAGAGCAGAAGGTCTAAGAACCTTAGACACCAATATATTTATAAAGGCTTTCTTTTCCATTGTATCCCAGTGACAAAACGGATCCAAAAAGTGTCTTGTCACATTTATAAAACGATTACTCCTAATATCACAATTGTACTCATAAGGTAAATCAAAAGTAATGAGAGATATAATTCGACTTAATAAAGATCCTGTACCATAACGCTATTTTGATTATAAATAAACCTAGACTCAGTAGTGTAGGTATTTGCATTTTTACCTGAACAGTTCAATTTAAATTATAAAATCGTTTATTATCGATATAAATCTGATATGATCTGTGGCTCTAATTTTCATATTTTGGTTTTAGGTTTGCGTGTAAAATTAAATGAGGTCAGTGAACTCTTTAAAATTAGGCTTTTTTGTAATAGAACCATACCAAGAATAAAATACTGTTACCATCGAGGGCGGTTCTTGAGATTCAGTCTCCTTGTGTTTCTAATATACAAGGTATACTGTATATTTTTCTCAACATTAGAGTATTGTACCCTTAGGAACCATTTCATGCTAGTTCATTAATATTTAGGATGTTTAAACATGATAATCGAGCTTCTTTCGTGTTTTAATAAAAAGTTAAAATGGTTTTGGTAAAGCATCTGTTACAGAATTCGTAAACCCAACTATCTGTAATAAGCTCTACTTACCTGCACGTTGCAAAGGCAGAATCCGAGGGCAAAATGAGAGTCCAGCTATGAAGTCTTCTGCTTCAAGTGGGAGCGATTGTGCTGCGTGCGTAGGCTTTCTCGGGGTCACGTTGCCTGTAAAGGAGGTTGTCATAAACTGGAAATGTATTGATAAAAGAATAACATCGGAGTACAAGTTATTTCATTTGTACAGAAACTTATCATGCAGATCGCGCTTTTGCTTGATGGACTTAAAATGGCCACATAAAGGTTTAAATAACAGCTGAATATTATGTTTGGGCGAGACTCCAAAAAGTGACCGTTGTTACAATACTGATAATAATAAATAATGGAATTGACTATAAAAGAATGACGGTAACAATATTAGTAGCGGAAAATGTTTACATAAATCAAGGCGCTTGTTAGAGAAATGTTTGAAAGCTGGTGCATTTAAGTATCATTTGGCGGCCTCATGTTTTCATCTTAATTCTATTGTCCTGTGATATACAAAATGTCAGGCGTTGACTAAGTTAAAAGGGGAATTACTTCAATTAAGGAAAAGTACCGACATTTCAGGGTTTTATCTGAATGGAATGGACATTATAATTTATTCACTATTTAGCCTAACTGAGGTATATGCAAGAAAATAATTATACATAACTTATTAAAATTTTCTTGATTGCGAAGAATATCATTTATAGTTTGAGTAGTTTTTTGGCATAAGCAGAATATCTCAGATTATTTCTGTTACAGTACTTTGGCGATTTATATAATTTTCATTTACACAGAAATGCATTTCAATTATTTTTTAGATATTTTTTTTTTTTTGTAAATTATAATGGATTCCATTTCCATACCATCATATATATATATATATATATATATATATATATATATATATATATATATATATATATATATATATATATATATATATATATATATATATATTTATAAAACATAATCATCATCATCATCATCTCCTACGCCTAATGACACAAAGGGCCTCGATTAGATTTCGCTAGTCGTCTCTATCCTGAACTTTTAAATCAATACTTCTCCATTCATCATCTCCCACTTCACGCTTTAAATATAGTGGAGGATGACTGTAAATGATTTATCATCATTATCATTGACGTTATTTATATCTAGTATCAGTTCAAGAAATCTAGCATGTCTTGCTTTTCGGGAATTTGTAAACCTGTTACCCGTAGAACATATGAATGATTCTGCAAATATTTTTAGAGAAGTCACTCTCGTAGGTTATATGTTCAGCGTATAGTTATTGAAGAAGCAATTTGAAATCGAAAGAGGTTTTGATACAGCTAGTAGTAGTTCTTTCTTCACAGTAAACTTTGAATTGTATTTTTTTCAGTCATGCTGTCCAACCTCTTCAAACTTCACCTCCTAGTGTAAATACGTTTTTACCTTAGATGGTCTTGAGCACTGAATGTCCCCACAGGCCCCAGCGCCTGGCTATATAGCCTAGATCCATAAATTCATTACAACTCGCCATTGGCAGTGTAATCAATCTTCAAGGCGTCGTCTAATGCCTCGCGTACATTCATCATCCTTATATTTTCAAAGTGTGTTTTTCTTTTGTAACTTTCCACTGGATATTCAACCACTCAAAGGCTTCCTATGCGTTTTCAAAGCTCTGGAGGCTTTCTGAATCATACCATTATTTGCTAATTTTCTGGGAAGATACGCTAGTTATTAGAAAAACAAAATTTTTATTGTATTCACACATATTTACTGCAAATTGCAAGATGTGGGACCATTAAGAAATAAACAGAGATGCGAATATTAGCAATATGCTTTTTTATGTATGGTGTTAAGTAATGACTCCTAAAGGCATCCTGGAGTATAGGTATTGCGATATGATGTTAAAAACAAATTTAACGTTCTCTTGAGTTATCTATCAAGAGTATATTTAAAGGACTTTGATCTGGCCTTTGTAGGTGCCAAAGATGTTCTAATGTCTTAGGATTAGGATCTATTTTTACGAAGCTTCCGAAAAAGTACAGTCTAAAGTAGTAGCCTAACATGTTTTAGAGTATTCTGATAATATATCGTTATAATAACCTGGGTTATTCAGAGATGTATTGTTCTTTTCTAATAATACTAGAAAATTCTGGTATCTAAATATTTTAATGTTTAAGAGAATTATTTTGAAGTGCGCCAATGTTTTAGTTTTATTTATTTAGATTTGGCATTATATTTCAAAGTTCTAATGATGCAAACATTTGGTATTCGAGATCATTAGCAAGTTAAGAATTCTGTTAATGTTTCAATGTATTCTGTTACTACAAATTGCCCTTTTAGTATGTGACATTCTTAAGTTATTATGCCTTCATAGCTGGTTCTTGATTCCGTAGAATGTCGTATTCCAATTTTTCAACAAATTCTGATATACCGTATTTGCACTACACCTGAGGTTGTTTCCTTCTCTTATCTGTGTATTGTAACTCCTTTTACGTTTCTCCTCCATTATTTTACTTCGATTCTCTCTTCACAATAACTGTATTGGGACGCTTTTGTTCTGGAGGAAATCATCATCATCGACCCGTAGAGCAATCTGTATCATTAACCTCTTAACCTTTTCCTGGAACTTATATACTCTTAAGCATCTTACCCTTGTCGGGATAAAAGGTATCAGCGTGGATCTTTAGTGGGTTATATTTCTTTTCTATATTCCTCAAGTATTTAATCATTTAAATATCCTTAACGTATATATGAAATCCAAATGTCTTACTTTCTTCTGATGATTATCTTCATTATTTTAAATTTTCTTTATCTGTTTCATAGTAGACGGGTACACTGTGAAGGAACGACATAGGTGATATTTACTCTCTTCTTATAAGTGCTTAAAAAACTCATAACTGGTGAATTACAATGTTTTTCTGGTTTGGTTTATCCTGGAATAACAGTGTAGAGTTTTTGATCTGGAAGTATATTTTTATTAAAGATAAATTTCATCATCCTCCTCCTCATCATCATCATCATCTCCTACGCCTATTGACGCAAAGGGCCTCGGATAGATTTCGTCATTCGTCTCTATCTTGAGCTTTTAATTCAATCCTTTTCCATATATCATCTACTTCACGCTTCATAGTTCTCAGCTATGTAGCCCTGGGTCTTTCAACTCTTCTAGTGCCTTGTGGAGCCCAACTGAACGTTTGGTGAACTAATCTCTCTTGGGGAGTGCAAAGAGCATGCTCAAACCATCTCCAGCTACCCCTCATCATGATGTCATCCACATATGACACTCAAATAATCTCTGTTATAGTTTCATTTCTACTCCTGTCCTGCCATTTAACTCCCAGTATCCTTCTGAGGGTTTTGTTCTCAAATCTACTAACTCTATTGGAGATTGTTTCATTGTCATACCATGAATCATGTCCATATAGTAACACCGACCTCACTAAACTGATGTATAGCCTGATTTTTATATGTAATTTCAGGCGATTTGATTTCCAAATTTTACTTGAACAAGCCATTGTCTGATTTGCTTTTTTCAATCTTTCGATAAACTCTAATTTTAAAGACCTTGTATTGGTGATCATACTTCATAAATATTTAAATGATTTTACTTCATTAATCCTTTCTCCTTCCTATGATTTTTCATCTTCCGTTGCATACTCTGTTCTTATCACCTCTCTCTTGCTTATATTTATCTTGAGCCCAATCTCGTGTGATATTTCATGTATTCTGGTAAGCAAGCATTGCAAATCCTGTGGTGTTCTGCTAATAAGGACAGTATCATCAGCATATTCTAGGTCTGCTGATTTCCTATCACTACTTCAGTCCAATCCTTCTCCACCTTCTCTGACTGTTCTACGCATTACAAAATATTCTAGGGGGCACTTCATTTTCTGCCAGTATCATATTGGCTGTTATTCCATCGTATCCAGGGGCTTTTCATCTCTTGAGTTTTTTAATGGTAGCTTTGACTTCAAACACACTGAATTCATTCATGGGCACATTAAGGTCTTCATCAGCTTCAGTTATATCAATCAAATTATTCCCTTCGTATCTCCTATTCATAACCTCTTTTCCAGCGTTGTCTTTCTTCCTCTTCTGATGGGTATATGCTTTATCTTCTTTGCCCCAGTGATTTTAAACATCCCCAATATACTAATGGATTTATAATATGTGATTAAAGACAAATTCTATAGATGTTGTAGTTCAGTAAAACCCAAAGCACATATGGGAACCTATTGGTGAGCTATAAATGTAAATGTGTTTGTAAAAAAAATTACTTTCTATTAGAAATTACCTGTTGTCCAGCCTCTCTAGAAAGATTAGTATATGAAAATTATGAAATGACTCGTGATATGAAGATTGACATTGGACTCCTTTACGCAGCATATGCTGATGATTTTTGCAATCAAATATAATTTGCCACACAAATGATTCATTTTATTTTTGTAAATTAGTGTGAAAAACTGGTTGTTCTTTAAGTTGAATTATAAGATATTCTCATACGAAGTCAGTGTTCTCTGATGGCAAGGATGATCAAATCTTACTAAATACAAATCAGATTGATTTCAATGTAGCTTATTTATCGTTCAAGCCTGTTTATTGCTTCGCAAAGAACTGAAAATATATGGTGGTTTTTGCAGTTTTTCAAGATTTAAACAGACATAAAAACCATATCATAGCGTACTCAACAGGGTGTTTAATTGTTAACAACATTCCTTATAATATTGGTATCCTATAGACTATGCAGTGTGTGTATCTATCTATCTATCTATCTATATATATATATATATATATATATATATATATATATATATATATATATATATATATATATTTATATATATATATATATATATATATATATATATATGAAACTGTTGTGGGAGAATTTTGAAAGTAAACAGAGAAATTTGTATGTGGCATACATGAACCAAGAAATAGCTCGTGGTTCTGAAAGTGTATGATTTATGTGAAAGTTTGTTTAGAGTTAATATTTTTTTTTGTTATGAAAATTAAGCATTTATTATAGTAAGTAGGCAAGAAAGTGACCGGTTAATTTGAAAATGGGTCTGAGATGAGATTGCTTTATGTCTGTATAATTGTTCAGTATTTTTAAGGATGGACTGATGCAACAGGTCAAGGAAATATGAGTGAATGAAGGTGTAAATTTCTGGGATAATTAAAAATAAGTTATGAATGGAATGTAGGATGATTGTTTTGCAGGTAATTTTCTTCCAATTATAGACTATGAAAATAAATTATAAAAGCTAGTTAAAGAATCTGGTCGTCTTTGCAATACGATAAATTTGAAATTAAATGTGAGTAGAAATAAGGTAATGCGGATAAATAGAAACCAGGAAAATTATTGTAGGAACTATGCATGAGGGAAAAATGGAATTGGTTGACTTAACAGTTCTTCCTTTACTTAAACCAAATGGCTTGGTCACTCACTGTCCAAAGGAAAAAGAAACCCTTTTGACTGATTTTTTTGACAGTAAACAGACTAATGAGAAACTTGATCTTCCTCCTGTTTTCTCGGTCCAGTGAAATTAAAATATTTTCTGGATCTTGATACTTATGGAGGTGTAGACCCAAACTGTATTCATTTGTAAAGATAGTTAATTTCATGGTTAGTAAGTTTCTGTTTTCTTTTATAAGTTGCCAAGAAGAGGTTCTTTTGTCACTTGTTGGAGAATTAGTAGTTATTTGATTAGGTAAATATGTTTGTGGTAGCTCTAGCCTTGCTGATTACTGCTCAATTTCCATAATTCCCATATTATCTAAAATTTTTAAGGTCTTTTGGGAAAGCAATTTGGTTTTCGCAAAAGTCTTGGAACAGGTGATACCCATCTTACACTCGCCAATGCTGTTCAGAAATTCTTTGATAGTAGTCTGGAAGTTCATAAGATTAGACTTGATTGATTATATTCATACTTAAACAGATGGGAGTAGGGGGTCTTTTTTATAGCATTATTATTGATTTTTAAGTAATAGATGGCAAAGATTAGTTGTTGATGGACACCTTAAGGACTATAGGAATGTAATATCGGGTGTTTTTTAGGATGGTGTTCTCGACCCATTACATTTGATAATATATATATATATATATATATATATATATATATATATATATATATATATATATATATATATATATATATATATATATATATATATATGCAAGACCTGTGGTTTGACCTAGAAAACAAGCATTTTGCATACGCAAAAAATGCTACTCTCTTGACATTAATTCCATCTTCTGTATATGGACTTATGGTTGCTGAATCCCTTGATACAGGTCTAGATGAAATTAGTCCATGGTGCAAATTAGGGTATTAAGTTAAACCTTAACAAAATTCAAAGTATGATTGTCATTAGGTTGATGGTAGTGGCTCATCAACATTCAGATCTTTGCATTGAAAATTTCTCTTTTGACTATTTACAACTCTTAAAATTCTAGGTGTGATTCTTGATTGCAAATGTTCTGTTGAGAAACACATTTGGTCGGTTTCCCCTTCAATTGCGCAAAAAATGGCTAATTGAGAAAATCTTTTAGAACTTCTCAGGTCAATCTATCCTTTGTTTCGAGTATTGTTCTTGTCTGGATTTCAGGTGTTTACTCTCATCTTAATTTTTTTGACAATTCCTTATTCCTGATTTGGATATTAAACTCGATCACTGTCGTTCATTTAGTTCCTTGTGCATGTTGGATAAGATTTTTCCTAATGCTGATCTTTTGCATTAACATCTTCCCAGACTGTACCATCCTGCACGTAATACTATGTATGTTGTTAATTCTAAAAGTTTTATTGCAGATGTGGCCAGATTGTGGAATAATCTTCCTAAACATGTGGTTGAAGTGGTGGAACTTCAGAAGTTCAAACCTGTTGCAAGTGCCTGAACATGTTGACATAAGTCTGTTTCATAGTTTGTATTTGACAGACGTATCTAAACGTTACTGATCATAAAATATTTTGTTTTTTTACTCATTACTTCTTATATAGTTAATTTATTTCTTTATTTCCTTTCCTTACTGGGCAACTACCCCTGTTGGAACCTTAGGGGTTGTAGCATCCTGCTTTTCCAACTAGAGATGTAGCTTAGCTAGTAATAATGATTATGGTAAGTTTCTCATAGTGAATATAACGCTTGATGGCATGGTGAGAGAATATGTAAGTCTGAGAATAAGAGAATGAAGAAAAGTAGCCGAATGTATGCAACAGATTGTGAGGAAACTTGAATTGTTTGTGAAATTTAATGCATGAATGTAAAGAAAATGACTGTTGTATCAATTCCTTCATGAAAGTGTAGTATGGACTTTGAATGCATTTTAAAGAACAAAACTATTGCTATTGAGATGGGTTGTTTTGTAGTATTTATAAAGGAAAGTGATTAGTTATTAGGGTGAGAAATGTGGAGATACATAAAAAAGATAAAAACATGGGCATAGGTGAAAGAATGGTCCAATTTCAAGTATTTCAGTTTTGTAGAAAAAAAAAAATAGATGTCAATGGATTACTGTGAAGGATAGATTTCAGTTCTCCAAAGCTTATACTACTTTCAACATCAGCTTCCCAACGTGCCTTTTTTAAAACTAGGCCTCTTCAATCTTGTATAAATATGCTATCCACTTCCTTCTTGCTAGATACCATAACCTGATTCTTAGCCACATTCACCTTCATAAGTCCGTATTAAAGAGATTCATGACTCCTCTATCCTCTGCAATTTTCCTTTGGTTTCTTCTATATTCACTAGATCATTGATAAATAAAAATTCCCGTAGATTTGTATTTCTAATTCCCACACACTACAAACAGCCAGTGCAAACAAACAGGGGATATGTACCGATCCTTGATTTAAACCGACTCATTATTTGATGTTACTGCTGTCCTTGTTCTTTTATACATAGTTTCAACTAACCTAACCAATTTATCTGGCACTTTCATCTTCCTCAAACACTAAAATGTCTCTTTTGATGTTCTGACCAATTTCTTCTCCAATTCTATAAATACACAGCAGAGCCTTTGATTACTTACTAACTCTCTCTCTCTCTCTCTCTCTCTCTCTCTCTCTCTCTCTCTCTCTCTCTCTCTCTCTCTCGAGATCATATTGCTT
Source organism: Palaemon carinicauda (assembly GCF_036898095.1). NCBI lineage: Eukaryota > Metazoa > Arthropoda > Malacostraca > Decapoda > Palaemonidae > Palaemon > Palaemon carinicauda. The sequence continues at coordinate 239,271,693 of NC_090725.1, read as the reverse complement.
TTTTCCACTTTTCATAATCTCTCGTATAGTATTTATTCTAAAATATTCGGGAAATGTTCTGTTCGTTTGATTCCTTTAAAATTACCATACTCTATAATATCTCCCTTCCGTCTAAATATATTATCCAGTTGACTTTTTCTTCCAATAATTTAACATCACTTTCTCTTCACATAATGTCTTTAGCAGGTCCAGTATCTGTTTTATCCAATACAAACATAGTGCCTTCAACATTTCAATTTGTACTTCTAATGGACTTGGAACTTTGATATTCTTCTTTTTACCTTTAGACATCGTTAATATACAAATTGTATCTCCATCACAGGCCTCTCCCCACCACCCAATTTTTTTTCAATTGTTCTGCCTAAAAGATGCTTTTATATTATCAATATGTCAGATATATATGTCACTATCACCGATGACATCGTGCTGATCCAGATTTTGTCTTTGCTTTTTCATTGAGTTAGACATTTCCAAAATTAATTTTCCCCTTGCTTTGTTTCCAGCCTTCTATTTAACTCCTGTATAGATCTTTCAATAGTTGAGGTCGCTATTTCCTAAATTCTATATCCTCTTTTCTGTATTGTTCCTCGATACCTAGCATGTCTCGCCTCTTAATCCGTGAAAGCCTTAGCCTTCCTCCTGACTAAATTTTTACTTCTATTTTTCGCTGACCATTTTTTCTTTCCCTTTTACTCCACTTCATAGGCACTTTGTCTACCCAACTGCTTCCTTTGCACCTTTAACACATATTATTGATTTTATATGATTCAAACTATTTTCTGCTTTAGCATCTCCATTCTCTTGAAATTATTTGTAATTGTCTGTCTTACACACCTTTTATATTTCTCACCCTGTTCTCTTTTAAGTTACCATCTTTTCAATATTTGTTGTCTTCAAATTCTTCCAGGGTTTTCTACTTCTTATCCTAATATGCATCCCAGCAACCTATGTTATTTCACAGATGCCTCGCCGATAATTACATGCAATTTTTGCTAATGTCTTCACCTTAACTGAAAAATAATCTATTTGACTGTTTTCCAATGATTTCATACATTGCTAATGGCGATATGCATTTGCAAGCCTGTAGTCATATAAGGTAGACTAATTAAATACTTTCTACTCCATTTTTATATCTAACTCCCAACTCCATGGCCTCCATGTACCTCTTCTTGATGATTTCTTCTTTTTCCTACTTTACCATTCATATATAAACCAAAATTTATTTTTCCTCCATCCTTTAGCATTCAAATTACTATTTCTAGTTCTTCCTATCACAAAATATTTTCTTATCTTGACCCTCTCAAACCATCTGAGGTGAATATGCTGGAATTGCATTTCAATATTTTCCCACACAAGCACCACTACTATTCCAAACTTTTCACAGACTCTTAACTTCCCTCACTTTCTTTCCATTCGGTATTAATTATAACAGTTACTCATTTATCCTCTTTTTGACTTGTTACCGACCTCTGTGATTTCCTTTTCCTTCCACCTACTTCTACCATACATAGAACATTTATATCCTTCTTTTCCATCACATCAACAATTTCTCCCAACTTTTCTGTCAGGAAACCAACCGTCCTGAATTCTACTCTGACATCCACTGCTTCACTAGCTTCATTACCACATTTGTGAACTCTTTGGTACTCCCCTTCTTTTTACCACTCCAGTATGTATGGGTGTGTGTGTCTGTGGTAAAGCTCAGATAATTAAGTGATGTGTATATGCAATAAACAATAAGGGAAAAGGAAAACACTGAGTGAATCCCGACTGGTCTTGTCTTTTAGACTTCATCTAGAAGACTGATGTATTGATGGAGACTTTAAAAATATAAATGATACTGTAATAGTGCGACCATACACACAAACATTTGTTGAACAAATCGTCAGAAAATAAGCTGCTTGTTTTTGCGACACGTGACGCTTGTGTTTCTTGAGTGACAGGTAAAATATCTAGGTTTTTCTAGACCTTCAGGTAGTTACCCAAGTTTCCTTTATAATAATAAGAGTTTATCTTACATGATTTTGCATATCCATATACTGTATATACAAAAAAATGTACATATATAAATAACTAAACACGTATACAGAGATACATACATACATATACTTAGACGCATGCATTCCCATTTACATACATTCACAGGTACATACATGCATAATCATAAAAACGCTCGTATGAATAACAGTAAAGCATATGCGTATCGAAATATACTTACACAGGCTATGTATGATAGTACAGATGGAAAAGATTGGCATCACAAAGACATTTACAATATAAGGGCACATGGCCCAATTCCTAAGATAATACCGGGTGTTACTGTGGTAAAGCCTGCTTACCTGAAATAAAAATTTATGAACCTTGCAGATATCTTCGTTAATAGTTGCATAGAGTTTATACATTTCATATCCCATATTTGAATTGATGTTAAAACTTTCTTTTATAATACTAGACTCAGATATGTGCCTTTATAATAGGTTTTTAGAATGCACCTGACCAATTGATGGTATGATTTTGATCTAACGTGAATAAACATCGCTTTGATATATTGAAGATGTCCATTTTTCTTATGCTGATCAGTTTAAATTTCGAGAGATTCTCCAGTTTGACTATTTCTTTTTACATGAATAAATATACTTGTGTATACATGTGCATGTGCACATGTATTTGTATAAATGCATATGTGTGCATGTATGTACATGGATGTTTGCATCTATGTATATATGTAGGTCTATTAATCTGTTTATTCTTTTATATATACTGTACATGGGTGAGCAAAATTATTCAAGATAAAGTCTTATTGGTATAAAGAAATTATAGGACTATAAGAACCTGGATATTTGGTATGTTACTAAAGATGCTCCCTCCCAGGTAAATGGGATATGACGTTCTGTTGCAAATTCAGGCAGCATATTCTTCTTATGCTTTGTTCCACATAATATATACTGATTTATACTTCCTTCCTACCTCGTTTCAATATTATTTTTAGTGGATACTGTACATTTCCGGCCAATTTAATTAATTCAGCCGGAGAGAGAGAAAGATCAGACAGAATTAAACAATTGTGTGCATGTATTTCAACTTTGTTCACTGACCCCTTGAATTACCCTAGCGGCCCCCCAGCGTCCGCGGAGTCTACGCTAAGAATCACTGCTCTAGCATTTACGACTCTTTGACCTCTACATTTAGATGCCTTATTTCTAGCTTTAGAGGCTCTTTGACCTCTATTTTAAGGTTCCATACTACTAGCATTAAAGGGTCTTTGACCTCTAATTTGAGGAACCTTACCTCTAGCACCAAAGGCTCTTTGACCTCTATTTTGAGGTGGCATACTTCTAGTACAAGGGCTTCTTTGGCTTACATTTTGAGGTGCCCTACCTTTAACACCTCATTGGCCCATATCTTGAGGCGCTTTACCTCTAGCATTAAAGGCTCTTTGACCTCTATTTTAAGGGGCCATACTTCCAGCATTTGAGGTTCTTTGACCTCTTTTTTGAGCCGCCTTGCCTCCTCCAGTATTAGATGCTCTTTGACCTCTATTTTGAGGGGCCATAATTCCAGCATTAGAGGTTCTTTGACCTTTATTTTGAGGCGCCTTGCCTCTAGTATTAGAGGCTCTTCGACCTCTATTTTAAGGGGCCATATTTCCAGCATTAGAGGGTCTTTGACCTCTATTTTGAGGCGTCTTGCCTTTAGTATTAGAGGCTTTTTTACCTCTATTTTGAGGGGCCATACTTCCAGCATTAGAGATTCTTTGACCTCTATTTTTAGGTGCCTTACCTCTAGCATTAGAGGCTCTTTGACCTCTATTTTGAGGGGCCATACTATTAACATTAGAGACTTTTTGACCTCTCTTTTGAGGGGCCATACTTCCACCATTAAAGGTTCTTTGATCTCTATTTTTAGGCGCCTTGGCTCTAGTATTAGAGGCTCTTTGACCCCTATTTTGAGGGGCCATACTTCCAACATTAAAGGTTCTTTAACCTCTATTTTGAGACGCCTTACCTCTAGCATTAGAGGCTTTTTGACCTCAATTTTGAGGGGCCATACTTCCAGCATTAGAGGTTCTCTGACCTCTATTTTGGGGCACCTTATCTCTAAAATTAGAGGCTCTTTGACCTCTATTTTGAGGGGCCATACTTCCAGCATTAGAGGTTCTCTGACCTCTATTTTGAGGCACCTTACCTTTAGCATTAGAGGCTCTTTGACCTCTATTTTGAGGGGCCCTACTTCCAGGATTAGAGGTTCTTTAACATCTATTTTGAGGCGCCTACCTATAGCATTCGAGGCTTTTTGACGTTTATTTTAAGGTACGTTACCTCATAGATATGAGAGTATGCACAAGAAAATAAGAGAAGTGATTGGAAGAAAGAGCGAGAGACGAGAAAATGTGATTAAGAATAACAAGGGGTCACTGGTGATTGAGATAGATATTTTTTAGGATGATAAAGGTGGTAGACCTAGGTTGCATACACAAAGGAATGGTCCAGAATTACTTGCAGAGGAAATAGTAGGTGTAATGAAAAAGTTAAAGAGAGGCAAAAGCCCTGGTCATAATAGGGTAATAGAAATGCTACTGGCAATTGGGAATTTTGGACTAAGAAAAATTGTAGAATTGGCAAACAAAATATAAAATACAGGAGACATTCCAAAATAAATATACTGATACATCTTCATTGCCATCCCCTGAAAAACCCAATGCCCCAGAGTGCAGTTTACACAGGACCATCAGATTAATGAGCATAATAGCAAAAATAATATTAAAAGTAGTATTAAATACAATAAAAAGTAAAATAAAACCAAAAGTTGCAGAAGAACACTATGGATTTACAGAAGGGAAAGTTACCAGAAATGCAATAATCAACTTGCGCATGTTAACAGAGGGTAATAGAAGTACAGAAGAAGGATTTTATGAGTTTTATAAATCATGAAAATGCATTTGATAAAGTTAGACACTCCCAATTTATAGACATTTTAAAGAGCTTAATTATTGACGACAAGGATATTCGGCTAATTACCAACGTTTATTGGAGTCAGGAAGCTACTGTTAACATCGAGAATAATTTAACGCCATGGATAGATATAAAATGAGGAGTGAGACAATATGTAATGTCACCAGACCTTTTCTCTATATATGGAAAAATCGTAACGAGAAGTATATCAGGAATGGAAGGAATAAGAGTTGGAGGAGAAAATATTAATGATATTAGATTTGCAGATGACGCTTTTATAATAGCTGATTCAGAAGAGAAACTGCAGCACTTCTTGACATGGTAAAAAGCGAGAGTGAGAACATGGAACTAAAAATCAACTTAAAGAAAACAGAAGTGGTAGTAGCATAAAAAACGTGGAACCTTCAAACTGCAACCTCATAATGGGCAGAACAACAGTATTATAACACTTGATGCAAAATGTAATAAAGAAATAGATTAAAGAATACTAATAGCAAAAAATTTCTTTAACAAGCTGAAAACCATATTGACAAACGAAAGGATAGAGATTCAGACAAGAGTTAGAATACTGAAACCCTATGTATGATCCACACTTCCTTATGGCTCAGAGACGTGAACATTAAACAAGAACTTGAAAAATAGAATAAATGCAGCTGAATTATGGTTTTACAGAAGAATGTTGAAGATCCCATGGACGGAGAGACTAACAAATGAGGATGTATTGAGAAGAATGAATCAGGAAAGATCACTTTTAAAAGTGACAAGGAGGAAACAGATGGAATTTCAGGGACGTGTAATAAGAAGAAAAATGATCGCACCTTTGTGCGTTATGGAAAAGATAGAGGGGAGAAGAGCAAGAAGCCGGCAAAAGAAAAAACTTTTGGACAGCTTACTGGAGGATGTGAATGAGAATGTAACAGCTGGACAATTTATACAGAGAGCTATAGATAGGACCGGGTGGAGGCAGTTGATATCCCACGTCAGGGACACAGCACCTAGATGGATAGATAAATATCTATAGCATTAGAGGCTCTTTGACTTTCATTTTGAGGTGCTATACTTTTAGCATTAGTATTTTAAGGTGCCTTACCTTGGCATTAGAGGCTCTTTGACCTCTATTTTGAGGTGCCTTGCTTCTAGCATTAGAAGTTCTTTGACTTTTATTTTGAGGTGCCATACTTTTAGCATTAGAGATTTTTTGACATTTATTTTAAGATGCCTTACATCTAGCATTAACGGCTCTTTGGCCTCTATTTTAAAGTGCCATATTTCCAGCATAAAAAGGGTTTTTACCTCTATATTGAAATGCCGTACCTCTAACATTAGAGGCTCTTTGACCTCTATTTTGAGGTGCTGCACCTCTAGCATTAGACCCTCTTTGACCTTTATTTTGTGGTTTCATACTTCCAGCATTTAAGGTTCTTTGACCTCTATTTTAAGGCGCCATACTAGTAGTATTAGAGGTATTTTTTACTTCTATTTTTTGGTACCATACTTCTAGCATTAAATGTTCTTTGACCTCTATTTTGAGGTGACATACTTCTAGCATAAGAGGTTCTTTGTCTTCTATTTTTACGAGTCATACTGGTATCATTAGAATTTCTTTGACCTTTATATTGAGGTGTCATATTTCCAGCATTATAGGTTCTTTGACCTCTATTTATAGGTGAAATAATTATAGCATTGGAAGTTTTTTACCTCCATTTTGAGGAGCCTTTAGTATTAACGGCTCTTTGACCTCTATTCTAAGGTGCCATACTTCTAGCATTGGAAGTTCTTTGATCTCTATTTTGAGTGCCATATTTCCAGTAACAGAGGATCTTTGACGTTATTTTGAGGTGCCTTACTTCTAATATTAGAGGCTCTTCGACCTCTATTTTGAGAGGGCATACCTCTAGCATTATAGGTTCTTTGACCTCTATTTTGAGGTGCCTTACCTCTAGCATTGGAAGCTATTTGACACCTATTTTGAGGTGCCATACTTTCAGCATTAGAGGTTCTTTGACCTCTATTTTGAGGGGCCATACTTCTAGCATTAGAGACTCTTTTACGTCTATTTTGAGGTGACGTACTTCTAGCATTAGAGGATCTTTGACCTCTATTTCCAGGTGCCATACTTCTAGCATTAGAGGTTTTTTGGTCTTTTTTTTTTGAGGTACAATACTTCTAGCATTAAATGTTCTTTGACATCTATATTCAAGTGCCATACTTCTTGCATTAGATGTTCTTCGGTCTCTATTATTAGGTGCCATACTTCTAGGATTAGAGATTCTTTGACCTCTGTTTTCTGGTGCCATACTTTTAGCACTAGGGTCTATTTCACCTCTATTTTAAGGTGCTTTATATCTTGCATAACTGGCTCAGACCTCCATGTTGAGGTACCAAACTTTTATCATTAGAGGTTCTATGACCTGTATTTTCAGACTCCATATTTATAGCATTAAAGGGTATTTGACCTCTATTTTCAGGTGCCATACTTCTAGGATTAGAGGTTCTCTGACTTCTATATCAGGTGCTATACTTCTAGCATTAGAGGTTCTTTGACCTCTATTTTCAGGTGCCATACTTCTAGCATTAGATGTTCTTTGACTTATTTTCAGGCGCCATACTTCTAGCATTAGAGGTTCTTTGACCTCTATTTTCAGGTGCCATACTTCTAGCATTAGAGGGTATTGGACCTCTATTTTCAGGTGCCATGATTCTAGCATTAGAAGTTCTTTGACCTGTATTTTCAAGTGCCATGCTTCTAGCATTAGAGGTTCTTTGACCTTTATTTTCAGGCGCCATACTTTTAGCATTAGAAGTTCTTTGACCTCTATTTTCAGGTGCCATACTTCTAGCATTAGAGGTTTTTTGACTTCTATTTTGAGGTGCCATACTTCTAGCATTAGAGGTTC
>NC_090725.1:239246344-239258844 GCF_036898095.1 Palaemon carinicauda | reverse complement strand
AGAACTGTTGTGTCTTTTATCTCCGAGAATTCTATATTTTTTATACTCACTCCGTCTAATGGCACGTCTTTGTTTATTTCTCTGACAAAAGTGCTCTGATTAATTAGTTGTAAATGTTATTTTGCAATACCTTTTGCTTTTTTATGTCTCTTCTATTGATCTTTGTGATCAAATGGTTATGCTACTTTTTCCGGAAGAATAGTTTCAGGTTATTCGTGTAATTACCAATTATTACGAGCATAGTGTCTGTTTCTGTAGATACATGTTTTACTGTAGCATTATTTGAATTCTCTTTATGTAAGGACAGAAGTTAGCAATTCTTTGATGCAATCTTGCTTTGTTCTTCATAAGACAAACAAAATACCAATCGTGCAGATTGCTTCTGTTGTCTTAGCTTGTTTTGAAACTGCGATATTTGGCATACTGAAACACGTTATAAGACTGTAGCAAATTCAATATTGGTATATTGCAGAGCAGAGGGAAAAGTAACATGGTAGATATAATATATGATCATTGTGTGCCTGAAGCAAAAATGAATGTAGAAGGTAGTTTTAACGGGAAGAAAAATTGATGGAAATGTGGCTTTAATTTTAATCAAAACAGGGGTTGAGAAAAGGGGATAGAACAAAGGAAACCTGTGGAGGGAGTTCATGAGAAACATACAAAAGCCAAGGATGTTATGACTGAGTTAGCGGGTGTACATAGAATACGCTTTTGAAGGTGAGTAATCCCTTTCGGCAAAGGGACCGCTAACCTTCAAGTGGGCAAAAGTGAGAAACCTATTGCTAGGTTATAATTTACATTGAAACATTCGTCGATATTGTTGTTGATGGTTATTTAACTTCCATTGACGGTACTGTTCTATTATTGATACGTTCCATTGACAAGAAAAATAAATAAATGAAAAACTTGGGGTGAGTGGGTGAACTGGATGACTGCAGTAACGCCAAAATACTCACGAGCAAGGAGAGCATATTAAATTGCAAGCGAAGCGAGCCTGGTGGGGGAAATGATGAATAAGTGGTTACAGTGTTAATTAAGTGTGGATGATGACGGATATGGCAAGGAAGAAATCCATAGGTAAACTCCGATTTCCCATGAACACCGCAAAAGTTTCAACAAAGTTTTGGAAATTTGGAGAACAGGGTCCGGTAATTTTCAAACGGGTTTATTGGATTAATATTCTTTGAAATCTCCCATAGGTAGAATAAATTGAAATAGTTTTAGGGGCAATTTAATTAAAAGGAATATCGGGGGTAAAACACTACAAGTATTTTATTAAAAAAAAAAAAAAAAAAGACGGCAAGTGCAAATATAATGTTGATTACCGAATGAGTCATGAGTGAAAGATTGAAAGATGAAGCGTGGTAAAATATGTACCTTTTTGATGAAATTAGCATTTAAAAACTTGTTGAATGTAAAGGATAGTCGAGAAGCAAATTTTAAAGTTAATGCAGTAATAGTAATTTAAAAGTAATTTAAAGTAATTGAAAATGTTATTGGAAATGGGACTTCAGGAGATATGGAAAGTGATTAAAAGTTGGAAGCCTTGAAATGCATCAATATTTGATGGAAGAACAATTGATATTTTGCTGTTGATAGCTGTATAGTAACTGGAGGACGACCATAGCGTGGATTTGGGGTGGAGGGGAAGGTTCCAAAGTAAAGCATGATATTTATGATTGTTCGATTTTTTATATAACGAGGAGATAGAGACAGCTCTAATAAATATTTGTCATAAGATGAAATTAGACTTATGATTAAGAAATTACAGCATTTAGCTGAAAGATTAAGTAAATAAGAGGGTGGTATTACCAAGAAATTGTTAGGCGGTTATGATATAATGTTGAAATAGTTGTATATGAGGTAAATAAATCTAGAAAATTCTGTAAAATTTAATAGATAGGCCTATATAATCTACTTTTCCAAAGATGATAGAAGAAACTGTAATTTTTGTAATATTGAATTCGCTGTGCTTCGGGATTGTAGAACCAAGGGAACTTTTTTACTCATAAGAATGTGTGGTTTTGATATTTATAGGTATACCGAGGCCCTTTTTGTCAATAGGTGTAGGAGGGGGTGATGATGATGCAGAAGATGAGGATATATATATATATATATATATATATATATATATATATATATATATATATATATATATAATTATATACTGTATATATATATATATATATCTATCTATCTATCTATATATATATATATATATATATATATATATATACATTTATATAATTTACGTCCTCAGAAATGCTAGTTTATACAGTATTTTCATATATATTACACATGTTTTTTAGTAATATGTTTAACTAATCGATTGCATTGTAAACTACACATTAACATTTTGTGTAAATTTGGACCTTTTTGTAAAAGAATTTTCACATAAACTTTTATGCAGGCATTATGTCAAGCCAGCAACGGTAAGAAACTTCATTTGATATGCGCCCCCACACTAACATCAATGTGCACACTCTGGAGATGCAGTTGTTCGCACCTCCAACTAATTCGAGGGTTACTAATCATCTGAGCCAGGAATGACCACATCATCTCGGAACGCAACAAACAAGTACAAACATCCACTCACGGAACGACAGAAGAACAAATTAAGAAGAGGCGTTTACTGTGGCTTGTGTGTCGTTATAAGTACTCGCTGACATAAACATTCTCATACACTACCTAATATGGTTCCCTTGTCCCAGCTGACGGTGTCGGTTTTCACAAAGGAAGGTTTCATAGAATTTTTCCGTGAGCAAAGGCTTCCGTATGTTTTCACGCATCTGTATCTCTTATTTTTCTAGATATGTCTTTTTGTTAAGGCTCTTAACTTCTCACTATCCTTTTTATGGTATTTCTCGTTATAATTGAAACTTTTTCTAAGGGTCGCCGTCTTTATTGTCACATTTTTATAGAAGAATCGTTGAAGTCATCAAGTTATTAATTCCATGAAACTTTATTATCAGTTTTGTTTTGTTTTTCATGATGCTGCTGTTTTTAAAGTTTTGCCCTCAATTTTCTTTGATACCAATGCATACAGATAAAGAATATCTATAGCAATAACGCTCGTGACGAAAAAGTGGCGGAAATACGGCAAGATCAATTAACTGACCCTGACGGATGAGGGTAGTTGTTAATGATGATTGAGATGATGCGCGTAGGGGGAGAGGAATATGGCTGGGGAGACTAAAAGACAGACGAAACAGATGTACATTGAGAGAGAGAGAGAGAGAGAGAGAGAGAGAGAGAGAGAGAGAGAGAGAGAGAGAGAGAGAGAAGTTTACAGAAATAAATGTACTTACAAATATTTTGACTGTTAAAAACAAGTAAAGACTTACTAATAGGAGTAGGAATAATCCTGTTTGTATACCACATGTCAGTAATATCTATTAAGTGTATCTTGCTTAAAGTGTTTACATAATAATTGTTGTTTAAACAAATGCATGGTCGGACACTTATCTCGTTGCAAAAAAAAAAAAAAATGTTATATAAACAAATGTTTGAAGGACTGAAAATTAGATGTAACGAATGAATGAAAAGGGGGAGACCCTTTAATGAATGAGAATTGTAAATAGGAGGGAACGATAATTTGTTGAAGAGAAGTGTATGGAAGACGCACGAAAAGGAGGAAGGTGTAATGTGAATACAAAAACACACGCATACATACACATACACACACACACAAACACACACACACACACACACACATATATATATATATATATATATATATATATACATGAATACATACACATATGGTCTTGATAAATAGTTCTGCAACTGATTTTGAAATTACCAAAAACTGAAATATTTAAATGGAAATAAAAACTTCTGACAAGAAATGAGTAGAAAGCTTAAAATTGGAGTAAGGAAACCCGATGCATGGTAAGATGATAGGGAGAAAGAGTGTAAGAAGAGGGGGAATGCTCCTCTTTTGATGGCGATGGAGATGCATATCGGCTAATAAAATTGCAAGAAGAAAAGGTTCATTGGAACGTGGTTACACAGGATGAGGAGAAGAGAGAGAGAGAGAGAGAGAGAGAGAGAGAGAGAGAGAGAGAGAGAGAGAGAGAGAGAGTCAAAGTCAAAAACCTTTATTAGAGAGAGAGAGAGAGAGAGAGAGAGAGAGAGAGAGAGAGAGAGAGAGAGAGAGAGAGTGAGTTTGCTTTACTGTCTCTCACTACTTTCCATTGAAAGAATTTCGGTTGATTCTATGAGTGCATGCTGCCGTTAGACAGATAAAAAAGAAAAAAAAGAAGCTGTAGCCAAGCCTAATCAGTGCATTATTGATGAGGGTGCTTTTTCATTGAAAGGAGGTTCCATAGAGAATGGAATAGCCATAATTAATGACCCTCTTAAGTTCAATATATAATCATTTAGTGAAAAATTTCTAATTATTCTGGAAAGCCTCCAATCTTAGGTTTTTTTTAGTATTTCATAATCAGTGCTTCAGCTGATGTGTCTTATCAATTTGGTCTCACTTTTCATCGCCTGTGGGGAAGTGAAGTATTATTTTCGTTGTGGTATTTGCCCTATTCTGTATACTTTTGCTCACAGGGAACATATTCATGTGCACACGGTATGTCAAGCCCGTTAATGGGTAACATCCAGGTCTTCATACTAATAGATGCCGTTTTCTCTGTTTTATTTTAATCCTAAGATGAATTGTTTAATGAATGTATTCACTTTCCATCCCATAATCTAACAGTCGTAAAAATATTTTGTTTTCAAGAGCCCCACTCAGAGAAAGGGATATATAAATATATATATATATATATATATATATATATATATATATATCCTCATAATTATAATCATCATCATTATCATAATCATCAACCGTAAATAGTCCACTGCAGAACAAAGGCCTCAGACATGTCCTTCCACTTTTCTTAGTCCGTCAATCCATTGTCTTCTCTTCCTTCTCTTGCCTCTCCAGAAATCCATTCTGTTAATCTTAATGTCAATCTATTATCTGTCATTCTCACAAGATGTCCTGTCCATCATTTCTCTTTCTTACATGTTAGAATATTCTCTACTTTATTTTCCTCTCGTATCCATGTTGCTCCTTTTCTCTCTCTTAGTGTTAATCCCATCATTATTCTTTCCAGTGCTATTTGAGTTGCAAGAGTTTATGCTCTAAGGCTTTAGTAAGGCCCCAAGTTTCTTATGCTTATGTTAGTACTGGTATGACCATCTGATTAAATAATTTTCTATCTAGAGAATTTGGCATTTTACTTTTCATAATCTCATCTTGTTTACCAAATGCTCTCCATCCCATTCTTATCTCTCTATTAAATTTGGTCACATGTCCTTGGGGAAACACTTGATGTGTGTCCTAAGTACGTATATTTATTAACAATATATAGAGGTTCATCAAAATCCTTATTTGATGTCTCTGCCTTTTCATTAAACATTATCTTAGTTTTACTTATATTAATTTTCAGTCCTACATTTCTGCTTTTTCTATTTAAATCTTTTATAATTTTTTTTTTTACAATTCCTCCCAGGATTCACAAACAGAACTGTCATCGGAAAATCTTAAATTGTTAAGGTATTCCCCATTCCTATATTTTCCCAATCTAAATTTTTAGATAACTTCTTCTATGCATGCTGTGTATAATTTAGGAGAGGTATAGTCTCCCTATCTAACTTTTTTCTCAATCGTAATTTTCACACTATCTTTATTTAGTTTTAGGATTGCAATACTTCCCATATAGACATCTTCAAGTGTTCAAACATTGAATTCATCGATTCCTCGCTTTTGAAGGGCTTCCATTAATTCTAAAGTTTTGACAGAATCGAAAGCTTTCTCGTAGTGTATTAATGTTATATATATATATATATATATATATATATATATATATATATATATATATATGTGTGTGTGTGTGTTTGTGTGTGTGTATGTGTGTGTGTATGTATTTATTTTTCGGTCACCCACAGCTCTCCCCGGCCCTCCGGTAGTGCGGAGAGGGACTAGTCATACTCTGGTGAGAGGGGGTGGCTGCTTGTGCGTATCCATTTATATATTTAGCCATCATTTTGGATGGGTTACGTATAATTATATATATATATATATATATATATATGTGTGTGTGTGTGTGTGTATAATATATATATATATATATATATATATATATATATATATATATATATATATATATATATATACACATACTGTATATGGGTATATGTGATGTGTGTATCTATTATTTTAACCTTAATTATCTCACTCTGAATCCTCTCACTCTTAGGATTCGCTGATCATAACCAACCTTTGTTGACGCGCTTAAAGATTTTTTTTTTTTTCAACACATACCTTTTATAACTCACTATTTGAAATTCGCTAGACACCATTTAGCCTTGTGTGACTCCCTCTTTAGGATTCCCTGATCACCCAACATTATTTAACTCACTTGCTAGACTTTGCTGGAGATCCCCCAACCTTTTCTTAACTTGACGTAATACTTAGTATTCCTAATCACCAGGGTTTTTTAAAATCCTAAAATTCGTCTTTCACCCAAACTTTAACTAATTTTCTAGAATTCGCTGATGATCAGTAACCCTTTTTAACTCACTATTTAGGATTCGCTTTTCAACACCAGCCTTTTATATATCCAAATAAAAGGAACAAGGTACTGTAAAGCTATCTTTCTGTGATAGGACTTGAACCAGCAAACGTAAGATTGCCGTTTGTTAACGCTAACGTTTTGCTTCGCCCTTCAATGTCTGCCAACTACAACTTAGCATATACTGGTTCGAATCCTTCCACAGAAAGGTAAGTTATCACGTTCCCTTTACCTGGGTGTGTAAAGAGCTGTTAATGATCAGCGAATATTAAAAAGAGAGAGGTGATATAGATATAGGGATTATTTCATTCAACCATCTCCAACAAAGGAAAAGGCTCATTTGAACAAATTACACATGCGTTCATCACTTTCCACTCTTTAATGTGTGCTAGTGGTGATTTGATCTTTTGTAGGTGAAAATTGTAAGCTACACAAACACTGATGCTGAAATGGGACTAAGATAATGAAATTATTTCAAGTCAGGTGTAATACAGTGTTTTATTTTCTGCCTTTTTATGTAGTTGGTGTTCATAACAGTACCGTACGCTTAGTGATCATTGTCATATTTCGATGGATTCGCAGAAACTATTGAATAGAATGATTATTCTTTTAATTCTATGGAAGCATTCAGAAGCAGTGATTATCGACGTTGATGCTTACGTCATTTTAACTCTCTCATCACGACCTTTATCCTTTATTGATTTTTTTATACTTATGGTCGACTGCAAGTTGGTTTATCACAAATGACAGCTTGCATGTATTTTATGTTCCTAATATATATATATATATATATATATATATATATATATATATATTAGGAACATAAAATACATGCAAGCTTATATATATATACACACATATATATATATATTTGTGTGTGTGCGTGTGTATACAATATATCGTGCTCATTGCAAATGCAAAGGCTCTCTCTCTCTCTCTCTCTCTCTCTCTCTCTCTCTCTCTCTCTCTCTCTCTCTCTCTCTCTCTCTATATATATATATATATATATATATATATATATATGTGTGTGTGTGTGTGTGTGTGTGCGTATATGAATATATATACATATAAATGAAATTTGTATGGATGTGGTAAAGAATAGAAAAAGAAATGATAAAGAGAGAAAGTTGGATTTTAAGGCAACGAAGTGAAAGGGCAAGGGTCTGGGACTGGGAAGGACAAAAAAGAATTGTGTGTGCGGTAGCTTAATTACACTGTAATGCTGGGCCCAGGTGGGGGCGCAGCACAAGTTGAAACAGAAAACATTTATTTGAAAGCAAGAACACAAAATTGTTAGTAGAGATCGTTTGGTTATCAATAATTGATCCAGAAGAAAAAGTTGTGGTCATGTAAATCTACATCTGATCTTTACGTGGTTGAATCTTTGGTATCTGCTTTTGAAAATGTTAGATTTTAATCGTGGCTAGAAATGTGAATGGGTTAAGCAGTTAAAATTGACAAGAAGTGAAGGTAGCACATGCAGAAATTCTCTGATGTTATAGATACCAAAGTCCACAAAAGAGGAAGTTTTCATTAGAGTTAAAAATGAATATAGGTCAAGTAGATCTGATAAGAAGAGTAAATATCCCATGTTAACATTTTCAAAGGTTAAAGATTCCAAAGTCCGCTGGGTGTGTTTATAGAAAGAATGAGTGCAAGCATTGCATGATAAGATGATGAATCAAAAGGTTTAAGTAAGAAAATGTTTTGACGTAAAGTTGTGTTTTAAAATACAAGATGTTGGGATATATGAATGGATGAGCTAGTGGAGGACTAAGTAAGGGAACAGTCATGGACAATATTGAAAATTTAATTTTAAATTGTAACAAGTATTACATGGAAGATAATTTTTCTGGGAGGGAAAGAAGTTTTGATTAGGAAATTGATCTTTTTCATGAAAAATGTTACTGGAGAGATTCCGTTGAAAAGTATTGCATTTCTTGTGAATGGTTATAGGATTTTGAAGAGTTGTTATACGTAGGGGACAGAATACAATAAAATCATAATAGTGCAAGCGTGAATATGTTTAAGCACTAATTTTAAAAGTATTCCAGTTATAAGGTTGAAGGATTGGATGGCAATAAGATTTGCTGGATTAGAAGGGAGATGTCAAAATATGGAGGTGATAAGTAAATTAAATGGCGGAGCAAGATTTTTTAGGCATTTACTTATCAGGGAAGGGTTTCAAAAGTTAGGTTAAGAGTTAATGAAGTACAGTGTAACTACTCCTTTTTATAAAGGTAAAGGTGATAGAGGTGGTTTATACCTGTCTTTCCTCCAAGGTTTGCGCTGTATCCTATTACCAGTTTATATTCCAATGTTTTTTATTTATTTAAAATAACACAGTAGAATGAGCTTGTTTGCAAGACTCAAACTTGTGGTTGATATGTCAACATGGTGCCCTATACTCAATTTTTTTTATTGAGGCGCATTTGCACTGACTTGCAGCGGTGCCCTTTTAGCTCGGAAAAGTTTCCTGCTATCTGATTGGTTAGAATTATCTCGTCCAACCAATCAGCGATCAGGAATCTTTTCCGAGCTAAAAGGGCACCCTTGCGAGTCGGTGCAAATCTGCTTCACTAAAAAGAATTGACTATAGTATGTTTAGCTCATAGAAAGAATGTATACGAGTAGTGCGCGGTGAGGTGATCACATATGAGGTGTGATACAAAAAAGTTTTGGAATGCAGTTGCACTATAATTTTTTTTTTTTTTTTTTTTTAATGGCAAATTGGTGATCGGGTAACCAAATGAATGTACGAGAAATTCCGTGTGAAGAGAAGGCAGCTCTGTGTGAACAGAGTGAGTAGGGGATCGGATATACAAAATTCATAGTGATACAGAAGTTGGGTTGATGTCATTTTAGGAATGGCATTGCATTGACAATATTTAAGAATGAGATGACAATAGGAATTGTCGGTGTTAAAAGTGAGATGCTCTATGCTTATGATATGAAGATGACAGGTAAATTGGATGGACGACATGGCTGTGAAAAGCATTTCTTTATGAAAGAAGAGTTCTAAAAGGAAAGTGTAAGGGAAGAATTTAAATAAATGCCCCATCATACCAAATTAAAGGTATGGGAGGTGGAAATTTGAATCTTAAAAGAATAACACTACATTGTATGTGCTGAAAAGATTGTGGGGATGTTTTGATTCGAAAGAGCAGGATTAATTTTAGAAAGAAACGGTATTTTCTCATTGGGTGTCTTAGGAAATCGTGTGAGAAAGTTTGTAGAAGTTAAAGAAGAATGTGGTGTAAATGTCCTTACAGAAATATTTCCATAGATTAGTTGGGGATTCAATGTGGTAGTTGTTGAGGATACACAGTGTAGAACACGGATCCACACACTTTTTAGGCTATTGATCCCTTTATGGTATCTTTCACCCGTCATCGACTCCCAGTTATATAAAATAATAAATTAATAAATAGGTAAACTAAGGAATAATATGACGCTATTATTTGGCACTGTTCTACGCCGGCTTCGTTCATAATTATATCTTAGTAAGGTTAATTTGGCTTTCCATTTTGTTAAACTTCCTCCATTTTTGGCTTCCTATTCTATATATGAAATTATTGATGATAAACGTGCTAGTAACAATACTGATCATAATTATAAAAAGCTTCATGGTTAATATAGTGATATTAGACACATTAAATCATAATATTGCACATTTTGTTGAATTTGTTAATATTATCAAAGAAAATATTTTAATTGATGTGAAAGTTTTAATAGCAAGCTATGATTCGGTCTATTCACCTGCTTTATTGGAACAGCATTTGTATGTATATAATCAAGTCGTTGTCTGTCAGTAAGTTTTATCTCATTGAAATATATAATGCATTTTATGTCTCGTACAAATATCAACTTTTTGCTCTAAAGTTCAATCGGCAACTGTGTTTTGAATCCCAGGTATTTTTCGACCTCTAGGGTCTATATTAAACCTTTTGGTGGAATTTGTTGATAGAAATGAAATGAGATATGGCCAAATGAGACAAGATGGATCACAAAATATGCCAGGCAAAGTAGTTAGTAGGATATCTGCAAAGGGTTGAGAAAGCAGGATTATTGTTTATATAGAAAAGGATTAGTAAGAGACTCGGTTTCCACTAATCTTTAATGTAAGTAAAATGTTTCTGTTTAAAGTAAATGAAAGATGAAACAGCAGAAACTTAAGTTTTGAAGTATCCAGGGTTGAGTGAATGAGAAATGTGGGGATACGGCAAACTGTGGCAAAGACGTTCCGAGGCAATTTTGTCTCGTCGGGAGGATTGCAGATAACATAGATAAGTTAAAATGGTGTTTTATTTTGAAGTTTTCTGGGAAGGGGACGAGTGGAAAACAAATAAAGAGGGCTCCATAGACTTTGTGGAAGAAACGTTGAAATGGAAGTCCTTAATATCCACAATGGTCATTGGTGTAGTCTGAATGGGCTCGAAGATTAGCTAGATTGCTTCTTGTATGAGCAATCGAATCTTCTTGGATGGTAGATTCATTCATGATTCTAGAGTTCAAGTATAACGTGGTTGTGACTTGTTTTACTCTGGATCCGTCACCTCTCGGTAAAATCATTTCCTCCACGATTGAAAAGGAACAGTGGGAAGTCTATTATTCCTATGAGGAATTATTATGTCTAATTCTCTACTCGAAAGGCTTTCCGTGTGGTGCTAACAACATTATCGTTAGGCCTATCTTAAAATTCATGATTGCCCAATATAAGAAAGGTCCTGTGAGATCCCTTTTATCAAATGAAATAGAATTATTCTCTAATAGAAGAATAGGCAGCCTACGGAAAACGAATTTGAATCACATTGTATTACATTGATTGATTGGTATATCCGTAGCGTTGCAGTTGTCTGGTCATGAGCCGGGAAAATTCTTTATTAATTTATATCAAAGTCTCACCCATTAATATTCTGACACATTGGAGCCACACAATTGGATATACTGATTGAGGTAATTGGCCGAGGAATTTAGATATTTAATATGAATTTTGCAACCCGAAATCAGGTTGTAGTTTACTGGGGTACCTTTGAAGAAATAATTGCATGATTAGAAATTCGAGCTGGATGATTGTCATGATCATAATTTACAATATTAATGTATTCTTTCAGAGCCTTCTGATCTCTCTCTCTCTCTCTCTCTCTCTCTCTCTCTCTCTCTCTCTCTCTCTCTCTCTCTCTCTGCCCTTCAAAATTCTATTCATTATGGTCGTAAGTTGCCACTTCACCTATGAATGAATTTACTGAATTATTATTATTTTTTGTCAAAAGTAGGTCAGTTGATTTGGTTTAATACTTTACGTAGACGTTATAAGATGCATGGTTAACTTTTAGTTGGAAGCTTTTTTTGAAGATTGCAAAACATGAAATTAATTACTACTACTACTACTACTACTACTACTACTACTCTCTCTCTCTCTCTCTCTCTCTCTCTCTCTCTCTCTCTCTCTCTCTCTCTCTCTCTCTCTCTCTCATTTCACTTTATTTGCATTGTGTTTATCAGTCAGCTTCATAATCCCTGACGCTAATTGTGGTTCACCCAGCTTGTCTCAGCAAAGGGGGTGCATGTTAATCACCATTACAAATAAGCCACCACTCCGTTAACACCCTCCACAGAAGTTCGTTCATTAATGTAATGGATGACCGCATGTACAAGAGGTTCTGATTTAATTGCTGTGTGGCCAGGCCATTGGCGAGTCGCGCCTGACGTCACCAAGTTGGTCCTTGGTAGTAGATGCTATATTATTATTGTTATTCTTTTGAACTTGCTCTTAAGTGCTTCAAAATGTTTTAGGTTTTGCTTTTCTCTTGCTTCATTTTGTTCATCTGAGATCGGACCCGCTGTGATGTATTCCGTTTTCGGAAATTCCTAAAACCTTCCCCATTGAAAAGATAGGTTTATCGTGTCCCTCGTGGG
>NC_090725.1:239228844-239241344 GCF_036898095.1 Palaemon carinicauda | reverse complement strand
TTGGTTTTGTATAAAACTTGTTCTGCTACAAGGAAGTCTTTTTCTCCATTGCTGCATATCTTTATTGATGGAGTGGTATGATAAATTTGAGAAAGGAGTGTTTTATTTGAGTGCACAGATGTTGGATAAGTAGTAAATGCAGTATGGGGTGGTTGATTGAGACGGATAGTGCAGTAATAACTTGAAAAAGCAAGAAGAGCCTGTTGTTACTAGAAAAAAAAAATCTGTTTGAAAGCGTATAGGCTAGGAAAAACTACGTGGTAGGTTGGCCAGGGCACCAGCCATCCGTTGAGATACTACCTCTAGAGAGCTATGGGGTCCTTTGACTTGCCAGACAGTCTTACATTGGATCCTTCTCTCTGGTTACGGTTCATTTTCCCTTTGCCTACATATACACCGAATAGTCTGGCCTATTCTTTATACATACTCCTCGGTCATCATACACCTGATAACACTGAGATTACCAAACACATTTTCTTCTCAAGGGGTTAACTATTGCACTGTTATTATTCAATGGCTTCTTTCGTCTTGGCAAGGATAGAAGAGACTTTAGCTAGGGTAAGCCGCTCTTCTAGGAGAAGGGCACTCCAAAATCAAACCATTATTCTCTAGTCTTGGGTAGTGCCATAGCCTCTGTACCATGGTTTCCCACTGTCTTGCTCGAGCACACTCTTCGATCTAATTTTTCTTCCTCTTGTTTTGTTAAAGTTTTTATAGTTTATATAGGAAATATTTATTTTAATATTACTGTTCTTAAAGTTTTTTTTATTTTTCTCTGTTTCCTTTCCTCACTGGGTTATTTTCCTTGTTGGGGCCCTTGACTTATAACATCCTGCTTTTCCAACTACGGTTGTAGCTTGGCGAGTAATAATAATAATAATAATAATGAGGAAATTGGTTAGTAAAATAGGAATGTAGGAAGAAGCATTGAAAGGTAATATGGATGGTATAAAATCAAAAGAGATAGTTTTGTATAAATGTGTGCACGGAAATAAAATGGATGATAAAGGGATAAGAGGAAAGGTGAGTCACATTATATGAAGAAAAAAAAAAGATAGCCAGAAGTATTTAGAAAGCTGGGAAAGACTTGAATTGTGTAGAGATGCCAAGGACGGAATGAAAGAAGGAATTTTTGAGTCAATTCTCTTTTATGGTAGTGTATGAATGTTGAACTCAAATGAAAAAAAAATGTTCCAAGGGCTTGAGATGAACTACGTCATAGTATGTATGGCGCTATAAGTATTAGAAGATGAGAATAGGTTGTCCTACGTGAGAGAATGAATCAGAGTATTTTGGAAGGTGTTGTTCAAGTGGGAAAGATCATAGATTGTGACAAACGGAATTCGAAAGGACTAAGAGGGAAGAAATGGCTCTAATATCCAGGAAGCTTTAGAATAAAGTGTTTGATAAAGGGAAAGAGCCCGAGTGTGCTCGGGCTCTGACACGTTGCCAATAGGTTAGCCAGGGCACCAGCCACCCGTTGAAATACTACCGCTATAGAGAGATATTGGGTACTTTTACTGACCAGACAGTATTACATTGGATCCCTCTCCTGGTTACGGCTCATTTTGTCTTTGCCAACATATATATCGAATAGTTTGGCCTATTCTTTCCACATTCTCCTCTGTCTTCATACACCTAACAACACTGAGATTACCAAACAATTCTTCTCTCAATGGGTTAACAACCGCAAAGTAATGTTTAGTGGCCACTTTCCTCTGGTAAGGGCAGAAGAGACTTTAGTTATATGGTAAGCAGCTCTTCTAGGTAAAGGACATTACAAAATCAAAACCATTGTTCTCTTGTCTTGGGTAGTGCCATAGCATCTGTACCATGGCCTTCCACTATCTTGGATTAGAGTTCTCTTGCTTGAGGGTACACTTGGGCACCCTATTCTATTTCATTTCTCTTCATCTAGGTTTTTTGAAGTTTTTTAGTTTATTTATGAAAGATAAATTTAATGGCGTCACTGTTCTTGAAATATTTTATATTTATTGTTTATTACTTCTCTTTTAGTTTATTTATTTCCTTCGTTTCCTTTCCTCACTGGGCAATTTTTCCCTGTTGGAGCCATTGGGTTTATGGCATCTTGCTTTTCCAACTAGGGTTATAGCTTAGCTAGTAATAATAGTAATAATAACAACAATAATAATAATAATAATAATAATAATGATAATAATAATAATAATAATAATTGGTAGGGTTGTTGAAATTTTCTTAACATTGGTTTTATCCACTATTCAGCGATTAAGCATGTTTAAACAAGCAACTTATGCTCATGTGTCAAAGATGTATATGCGTTTATATGCAGGCTACATAATTTAAACACTACCATTTTGTTTTTTGTATTTCTTATATGGCTCATGTTCGCAAAAAATAAACACACATGATATCTTTTGTGTACGTAATTTTGTTTTATAGCTTATATCGTTTAAGCGGGTTTGATTTAGGTATAGCGCATAGTCGATAAAAGAGGTGCGTATGATTTTCATATACCATATATGGATGAGTTCATGTTGAGGGGTAGATGAAGATGGTTTAGGGATGCTCTTCGCACTCCCCAAGAAAGATTAGTTCACAAAACTTTCAGCTGGACTCCACAAGGCACTAGAAGTGTTGGAAGACCCAGGCTTACATGTCTAAGAACTATGAGGTGGGAATTGGGAGACGATGAATGGAGAAATATTGAATTAAAAGCTCAGGATAGAGATGACTGGCGAAATCTAACCGAGGCCCTTTGCGTCAATAGGCACAAAATGCATTGAATAACATATTATTCCGTTTATTTCATGTATTGCTCACATCAGCTTGACCTTTATTGACGATTTATCTCATATTTGATGGGTGATAATTTCTATCACTACAATTTATAAAGGAATTTTAGCTTACTCTGACCCAGTTGCACTCTGGCCTTTAAAAGGTTATTGAGTGATCTTTCTCTTAATTAGTCTTTTGTTTTATATTATTACTGTGATAGGGTCTTTGACTAAGAAAAAAAAAAGAACATAACATTTGGAGGTTGCTAAGTCATCAACGACGATATCAAAGTCCACAGCATTCAAAGCAAAGGTACTTGAGATTCCGTCATGTTGGGGTAGTTAGCTTCATGTGGAGATAAAATTGAATTCTAGTATTTATTCGAGATTTTGCTACAAACGAGATTTAAGAAAACTAAACCTCTCTTGCGGGGCTATAACAAAAATGTAAGAGGTATGCCGTATAAGTTTCGTGCATAACATTATTGATTATTAAATCCTTAGATTTCAGAATAATACGCACGTATGAATTTTATCTTGGTTATATGAGGAGCTTTTCCAACCCGCATCAATAAGATAAAAAAGCAGTTTCGATTTATGTCATATGTTCACAGTTAATATCTCACAATTTAAATGCACCAAGTTTACTTAGAAATACACTGCTAATCTCTACCTGTGATAATTGTGACAGTTTGGTTATTTCTTAACTGGGTAAAAGAACACTTAAGGAAGGCACATGGTACTGTCTTTAACATCAGCTCAATCTAAATTAGACACACATATTCCAAACAATCATATGGAGTAGGAGTACAACAGGTTGAGTGCTCATAGGGGACCTTGAATTCCATGAGATATTTTAATAAATCTATAATTTTCATTGGTGATATTTTAAACCATAGGATTTTAACTTTTTAGATTCATAATTTTATATACAGATGGCAAATGAAAAAAAAAAAAAAAAAAAAAAAAAAACATGCGGCTTGAAACATAACGGTAGCAAATTAAGGCCAAGACACTTAAGTTCACATAAGAATTATTTATACCTGAAACGACTTGAATCCTTCCCTTTTAAACTCCATGGGTCATTGAGTGGTTATTATGATGAGTCTTAAGACGCCACTAAGCTAATGAACCAAAGACAGTATCACTTTCCACAACCTTTTCTATATTATCTCCACGACAAGAAGTCTCATATATTAAAGAATATATAGTCAGCGTGATTATTAGGGACATCGAGGCTTCGGTCCGGTAGTGGATTCTTTTTTATTAACCCCTTCCTCTGGCTTACAGGAGTCTGTGGCAGACTAGTCACGGGGAACAAAGGGTGGCTTTGGGACTGTGAACTGTAGCTGTAGTAAGGGAGATAGGGGAGGGGGATGCTGAAATTGCTCTGTCACTAATTGTCATTAGTGCTTTTAAAGCCTAAAGTGCCTTTTAGTGCGGGTAGGCCTGACAGAGGACTTGACTCTCACAAGTTTGCTTAAATTCCAAGTCGTGTCTTCATTGAGAGGCACGACCAAGGAAGAGTGACCTGTCTGCTTCGGTTATTAAAAAAGGAAATAGGTGCCCCTCCTCCGTTGAGATGAGGGTGTCCAATGGTCCTCGTTGTTTTTGGATCTCCTCAGGGAGTTTAGAAGGCAGCCCCTCCCAATGTTACTCTGTGTGTCTGATTACCTGTGACTGTGAAATAAGACAAGAGTGAAAATATTTGTGATATTTCTGATCTTTACGAATTATAAGGAAAGTCAATCTAAATTATCTTTGCTCTAATGATCCCTTTGGGGTCGGGTAGTAGAGTGGCATTTGAGAAATAAAATTCATAATAAGATGCCTGACAAAAGCAGATTAAATTTGCGTGTATGTGTAAGGTTAAACCTTTGTCTCATTTTGAAGGCAAATCGGTAGCAACAACTAATGTTTTCAGTTAGTATAAAAGTAGGTGCGATGAAGTTTTATATATGTATATATATATATATATATATATACACATATATACATATATATATATATATATATATATATATATATATATATATGCGTGTGTGTGAATATGTATATATATGCATTTATATTTATTTATATATATATATATATATATATATATATTTATATATATATATATATATATATATATATATATATATATATATTTACAGTATATATATATATATATATATATATATATATTTATATATATATACATATTTATATACAGTATATATATATATATATATATATATATATTTATATATATATATATATTTATATATATATATATATACATATTTATATACAGTATATATATATATATATATATATATATATATATATATATATATATATATATATATATATATATATATATGGGATTTTGCATGATCTTTTGTGCTTGAATTGGTCACAATTATATAGTAGTGTAGATCCTGTTGTCCCTTTGAATGAGAATCTAGTCAACATAATTGATAGGCGTATCCCTTCTCGTGTGCTAAGGTACCGAGTGAAAGACAAACCGGGGTTCAATGATGATTGTAGACGTGCTTATTTGGAGAAGCAGGAGGCCTATCATCTTTGGAAGGGTAACAGATCAGATTTGACCTGGAACAACTATACTCAGCTTCGAACTTTTGCTTAGAGAGTTTATGCCTTAACTGAAAAGGAATACAATTTAACCATAAAAGAAACCCTTTCTGGTACAACTCAGGAACATAATTGGTGATCTACCCTTAAATCTGCACTCTTTGGTGTAGATGCAGCAGTTCCTCCTTTACTTAAACCAGATGGCTGAGTCACTCACTGTATAAAGGAAAAGGCAACCCTGTTGGCTGATGTTTTTGACAGTAAACAGAGTAATGAAAAACTTGAACTTGGTCATTCCTGTTTTCCTGAGGCTAAACTAACTAGTTTAGCTTTTCGATCTCGTGAGATTAAAGCTCTGTTGATGGACCTTGATGCTTATGGAGGTGTAGACCCAAATGGCATTTTTCCTTTTTTTTTTATAAAGACAGCAGATTTCTTAGCTCCAAAGTTATCTGTTATTTTGCGCAAGTTAGCAAGAAGATGAGCTTTTAGCACTTGTTGGAGAATTGGTAATGTTACTCCTATATGTAAATGTGTTTGTGGTAGCTCAAGTCCCACTGATTGCCGCCCAATTTCCATAACTCCCATATTATCTAAAGTTTTTGAACGTCTTCTGACAAAACATATTAATAGGTTTGCTGAAGGTAATCATCTATTCCCTAGTTTGCAATTTGGTTTTCGTAAAGGCCTTGGAGCATGTGATGCCCTTCTTACAATCTCCAATGCAGTACAGAAATCCCTTGATTGTGGTCAGGAAGTTCGTATGATTGGCCTTGATTTTAGTGCTGCCTTTGACCGTGTTAATCATGAGGCCCTTGTTTTCAAACTGAAACAGTTGGGAGTGGGTGGGTCGTTTCTTAGCATTATTATTGATTTTTTAAGTAATAGATCTCAAAGAGTTGTTGTTGATGGGCACCATAGTGAGTATAGGAATGTGATATCCGGTGTTCCACAGGGTAGTGTTCTTGGCCCATTACTTTTCATACTATATACACAGGACATGTGGTTTGGCCTAGAAAACAAGCTTGTTGCATATGCAGATGATGCTACTCTCTTTGCATCAATTCCATCCCCTGAATGTAGATCTGGGGTTGGTGAATCCCTTAATAGAGATTTAGCTAAAATTAGTGCATGGTGCAAATTATGGGATATGAAGTTTAATCCTAATAAAACAAAGTATGATTGTAAGTAGGTCAAGGACGGTGGCTCCTCAACATCCGGATCTCAGTATTGATAATGTTTCTTTAAATTTGTATGACTTTTAAAATTTTAGCTGTGATTCTCGACAGCAAATTTACTTTTGAGGAACACATTAGGTCTGTGTCTTCTTCAATTGCACAAAAAATTGGCTTATTGAAAAAGTATTACAAGATTTTCGGTGATCAATCTATTCTGAAGAAGTGTTTTAATTCTTTCATTCTATCTTGTTTTGAGTATTGTTCTCCTGTATGGTGTTCAGCTGCTGATTCTCATCTTAATTTGTTGGACAGAAACTTACGGTATATTAAATTTCTTATTCCTGATCTAGATATTAATCTTTGGCACCGTCGTTCAATTAGTTCATTATGCATGTTGCATAAGATTTTTCATAACTCTGACCATCCTTTACATTCAGATCTCCTTGGACAATTTTATCCTGTTCGTAATACTAGGCAGGCAGTTAATTCTAATAGCCAGGCCTTGTCCATCATGAGGCTCAATACTACACAGTACTCAAGAAGTTTTATTCCAGCTGTTACCAAGTTGTGGAATGATCTTCCTAATCGGGTAGTTGAATCAGTAGAACTTCAAAAGTTCAAAGTTGGAGCAAATGTTTTTATGTTGACAGGCTGACATGAGTCTTTTTATAGTTTATATATGACCTATCTGTTTTTGACGTTGTTAATAGTTTATGTAGGATATATCGGTTTTAACGTTGTTACTGTTTTTAGAATCATTTATTGATAATTTATTCTCATCATTTATTTATTTCCTTATTTCCTTTCCTCACTGGGCTATTTTTCCCTATTGGAGCCCTTGGTCTTATAGCATCTTGCTTCTCCAACTAGGGTTTTAGCTTAGCTAGTAATAATAATAATCATAATATATATATATATATATATATATATATATATATATATATATATATACTGTACATATATATATGTATATATTTGTATACATACATATATACTATTTGAAGGAAAAATGTTGGTAAAAAATTGTAGCATATATGTGTGTGCTTATGAGAGAGAGAGAGAGAGAGAGAGAGAGAGAGAGAGAGAGAGAGAGAGAGAGATTTATCGTGTGTTAAGATAAGATAAACATTACATGTTTGATTTATACATGAAGGTAAAAGAGTAAGAAAACGATTATATCATGTCCAATACGCCTAACGTTTCTACTAGGGCTGCTTGTGATGCATTGGACCTTGCTATGGTATGTTAAACAAACCCCTCCCCCCTCCTGTCTCCTTGGTGGGTGGTAGTGGACGATCGGGTAAATATGCCATGCTCGCAAGCTTTTGTTTGCTTCGTGTAGCGCTTATTTTCTTTATCGTTTTGATTGTAATCTAACAGACTTATGATGCTTGTGTGGGATTTCACAGGATGGCAAGAACAGCCACATTTTAAGAATGACCGTTTATGTTTGGTTAGGTCGATGAGATCTTGATGTAAATATCAGAATGCAAAAAGCAGCGGACCCAGCGGTGGTGACGTCTAAAGGAAGTAAGCTATAGGGGCTTTGGTTTGGCCCGTTGTTTTCTCGAAGTCTTTGAAAGAATTCTTCCTTTATAAGATTGTTTCTTTTTCTTTCTCCCTCTCTGGTGTTGGATTCTGACACCGATTGAGTTCATATTACAGCTCTCTCTCTCTCTCTCTCTCTCTCTCTCTCTCTCTCTCTCTCTCTCTCTCTCTCTCTCTCTCTCTCTCTCTCTCTCTATCTCAACTTGTATTGCACACATACAGTATATACAGTATATATATATATATATATATATATATATATATATACACACACACATATATATATATGTATATATATATATTATATATTATATATTATATATTATATTATATATATATATATATATATATATATATATATATATATATATATATATACTGTATATATATATGTATATATATATATATATGTTGCGTGTGTGTATGCATATGCAGGTGTCAGAAATCAGGCGACAGTAGATTACATAAAAATAAACCTATTTTCACATATATTTTTGGTATCTATAATTGCCCATTTTTAAACCATTACAAAAATGGGAAATGTAACGGGCACTGCGTTAAATGTTAGAGATCATCATTTGCGTTGTAGCAGTTTCTTAGGCGTTTGTAATGGAAGAAGAGCTGAAAAAATCCCCAGATTTCAGTTATTTAAAAAGCTGTTTTAAGAATTCACAAGAATTAAAAGACGAAAAATCTTCAAAATTAAGTTTCAAACGAACAGAACTTTTTACACAATCGGTTTAAAGAGAAAATATGGTTTCATATTTATATTCAATACTTTGACGAGAAACTCATCTAGTAATGAGATGTAACTGGCAAAAATATTATGCATATACAGTATCTTTCTAAATGGAGGAAGCTGATTGATGCTCTCTCTCTCTCTCTCTCTCTCTCTCTCTCTCTCTCTCTCTCTCTCTCTCTCTCTACTGAAAAAATTATTTAATTGTTCATCTAAAGGGGGAAACCTGATCTCTCTCTCTCTCTCTCTCTCTCTCTCTCTCTCTCTCTCTCTCTCTCTCTCTCTCTCTCTCTCTCTCTCTAAAATATTCCCCGTTCTACCCGACAACAAAATCATTTGTTATAAAACCCTTCATGGATGTTCAAAAGTTTACAATACCAAGATCTTTCACCTGCTCTCACAGGAATTATTGATATTTCAGCTTACAATTTTTCGCAAAGTTGAATGTTCATTTGATTCTTGAATCGTAACTCCCCCTTTTTTTATGTAGATTTTACTAGTTTAGAGTTCGTCACTTATAGTATTTGTTATTATTGGATTTCTCAGGAATTTCACTGATTTACTGTGGCCTTTCTAAAAAAATGACTTAACAGGAGAATATTTGGGGTACGTCAGAGAAAATCAAATTTTTTTTTTTTTTAAGTAAGTAGACGATTTAGGAAAATATTTCCTCCGGTTTTCAAGGAATGTCATATATTTCTCCATAAACATCTGTATTTTAATTTATCATGTATGTTAAAGTACAAAAAATGGTTCTATTCTCTCCAAGAAAATAAATTTCATTGCACTTTGTGCGGAAACTGAATTTTACTGTTTACTGTATTATCTCTGTGAAAGCACAAACGTTTACTTTACTCTACAGTAAATTTGCCTGTATTGTTTCCAGAAAAACACTGAACTTTTCTGTATTTAGGAAAATATTTATTACTGTTCTTTCAAATTAGTAAATTTGATAACAATTGCTTAACAACGAATGCTTCATTCAATAAAATAAATCTGTAGTTAGACGAATAATACCCTGTTTTTTTTTTTTTTTTTTTTTTTTTTTTTTTTTTTTTTTTTTATCTTACATATGAAATGAAAAAGAACGTAATAAATTTTGTGTGATAAACTAAACCCACCGACGTTTAGCAGAGCTTTTAGTGAGAAATCCTTTGCCAATTTCTTTAGTAGTTTTCCACATAACCAACCTTAAATATATCGGATATATTTTTGCCAATACCTATAGTGGTTGTGTTGGGGGGCAGTGTGGGTGGGAGAGGGGGGCTGTAACCCCTGGACCACTACTGTGCCGATAGGATGGGTGGCCTTGGCAGATTGGCTCAGAGTGGGAAGTGGGACTCTAGGAAGCGGACGTTACTTTAATGGGCAGCAGTTAACTAGATTCGTTGTGTGTAACACGGAGTGTTTGTGCGTACGTGTGATTGTTTGTTCGTGCTTGTGAATGATAGAATGAATTTTTGTGTTTGTTATTCTGTTTTCGGTTGTACATGTTATATTTTTATTGAGGGGCTTTGGGATTGTCTTTAACACTTCTATTGGGTTTATTTTTTTTTTATATGGGCATTTTAGTTCATTTTGTGGTCGAAATGTAAAAATATATGTCATTATGCGATAAATGTTAGAATTCATAGCTTCCTGGGTATGGCTTCAGTTTAGTGAAATCAATACGATTTATAATTTAGCATAAATAGGGAAAATACTACACTTTTTATGATAATTTCTTATTTAATGTAACTTTCCTACTTTGCCGCATTTTTCCGAAGTTATTAATTCATGACTTCGCTACCAAAAATGGTGCTCTTCTTATCTCTAGTCTTATTTTATTACATTTTTAGAATTATTTGCCTATATGGAAAATATTTTTGGTGCATCATGCATTACCAAATTTATTTTGAGATCATTTACACATTATTAACTGTTCAATGGTCGCTCCTGAGAGGCATGGCAAGCGACCTTACATACACATCAGCTTCCAGAACCCCTATCCACTCAAACCAAGAGCGGGGGAACCAGGCACTCGCAGCTGATTTCTCAGTAGGTAGTCGACGGGGGTCCAACCCTCGTCCCTTAGAGAGAGAGAGAGAGAGAGAGAGAGAGAGAGAGAGAGAGAGAGAGAGAGAGAGAGAGAGAGGTAGAGGTTATAATTTTAACCATGAAATCTATAAAGCCTTTGTGAGTTGCCCACGCTTCCCGGCTGCCACTATAATATATTATCATTGTGTTTTATTTATTAGTATACTTCAGAAAAATGATTTTTTCTATATCTTATTCTTTTATGTTTGATTGGTACTACTATAGCGTGATATCTCCCAGCCATATTCTACTATGACGTGATGTCTACAGATCTGCTTCTGCCCATATAATGCAGTTTATTACTTCGTAACATAAATTGAAAAGGTAAAAAAGAAAAGAAAAAGAAAACCAACCTTATTAAAACGAATTTCGTGATCTTAAATTATTTTGCAATGGTTTGTCAAAAAATAAATCTTACAATAGAAAAAAAATTGAGTATCTACTGTTTATAAACTGGTCGACTTATTTCATAACTTCATTTTCGAGATGTTATTAGTACAGGTATGTTATGCCCATAAAATAATGTTGATCTGCTTAATTTCATATCCACAGTATTGTATATACTAACACGGGATTTTGATAATAAACTAATGACGTTCCTCACTTCTGACAATGAGTTATTATAAATTACACAGTAGTCGACTTTTGCATTGTTACCAATTACTCACACGCATATTTATATAAAAGTTTATATATATATATATATATATATATATATATATACATTTATATATATATATATATGTATATATATATATATGTATATATATATACATATATATATATATATATATATATGTATACATATATATATATATATATATATATATATATGTATATATATATATTACACTATTGTACGCGACCCGTCCAAATCATTGCTAAATATTTAGATATATATGCACGCGCACGTACACGCACCCCCTCTCTCCAGTGTATGACTATTCAGTCCCCACTTACCCGAGAGATAGGGAGAGCTGAGCGTGACCGTAAAGAAATATATATATATTTATATATATATATATATATATATATATATATATATATATGCATATATATATATATATGTATATATATATATATATGTATATATATGTATATATATATATATATATATATATATATATATATATATATATATATATATATATATATATATATATA
Organism: Palaemon carinicauda; assembly: GCF_036898095.1. Lineage (NCBI taxonomy): Eukaryota > Metazoa > Arthropoda > Malacostraca > Decapoda > Palaemonidae > Palaemon > Palaemon carinicauda. The sequence continues at coordinate 239,229,306 of NC_090725.1, read as the reverse complement.
ACATCATCATCTTCAGCCGTTACTTGTTCACTGTAAAGCAAAGGCTTCAAACGTGTCCTTAAACTTACGTCTGTTTACGGTCTTTCTGTACTAGTCCATACCAGCAAACGTTCTTAGTTCAGCTATCCTTCGTCTTCTCTTCCTTTCCCTGCTTCTTTTACAATGTCTAGGGACCCATTCTGTTATTCTTAATGTCCGTCTTTTGTCTGTCATTCTCCTTATATGTCCTTCCCATGTCCATTTCTTTTTCTTACATGTATATATGTTTATATATTTATGTATATACTCAGACGCTTGCTCCTTATCATATAGGAGAGATACTATATATATATATATATATATATATATATATATATATATATATATATATATATATATAGATATATTACATATGCATATCTGTTACCTTCATGACTAGTCTCTTCATTGGAAAGCCAAGATCAACAAAGAGCCATTTAATGC
>NC_090725.1:239181344-239223844 GCF_036898095.1 Palaemon carinicauda | reverse complement strand
TTTTCCCTTGGGTCTACGACACCGCGGCTGAGCGAATTATTTACTGATAGATATTTGTTTATTTAAAAAAAAAAAGAAATTCACAAGTGTTAGCTATAAAATTATATATATATATATATATATATATATAATTATATATGTGTGTATATATAAATATATACATACACACACATATATATATATGTGTGTGTGTGTTTGTGTGTGTTTATATATGTGTATGTATATATACTGTATATATATATATATATATATATATATATATATATAATTTATATATATGTGTGTGTGTGTCAGTGTATATATATATGTGTGTATGTATATATACTGTATATATAGGCTATATATATATATATATATATATATATATATATATGTGTGTGTGTGTGTGTCTGTGTCTGTGTATATATATATATATATTATGTGTATATATATGTACATATATATATATATATATATATATATAGATATATATATATATATATTGTTTGAATATAGATTAATTTCTTCTTATTTACAACCACCAGGAGGACTTGTACATACTGAAAAAGATCATATTATGTATACTCGTTTCAGTTCATTTTTTTCTTTTACTTTTTAAACTAAGTTCTAGTTTTTTCGAGTATATATTAGTAAGAGGATATCAGGCGGGTCTATACTCGGTGACATATATTTTCATTACGGTACTTCGCCATTGAATGTTATTCATATATATATATATATATATATATATATATATATATATATATATACAGTATATATATATATATGTATATATATGTATATATATATATATATATGATAAATTTTGCACATTTAGACGTGTGTTTCACATTCAAGTAAACCATATATTTTGATACCTGAATGTCTGGATTCTCTTGCCAACCTCAGGATCAGAATCCCAAGGTGAAACCACTCGTAGACAATAGCTTCTGGCGGACCAGGGAATCGAACTCTGTTCCACGATGCTGGCATGACAGTGACGATACCATTTAGGTAAATGGTATTGTCACTGTCATGCCAGCTTAGAACCTGGACCATGGTTCGATTCTCTGGCTAGGCAGAAGCTATTGTGTTTGAGTGGTTTTGCCTTGGGACTCTGATCCTGAGTTTTGTTAGAGAATTCAGACATTAAGGTATTAAAATATATGGATTATTTGAATATATATATATATATATATATATATATATATATATATATATATATACATATATACATATATATATGTATATATGTATATATATATGTATACATATATACATACACACACATATATATATATATATATATATATATATATATATATATATATATGATATTGCCACTTTTGATTATAACCTGTATATATATAATCTTACGTAAACATTAATATATTTTGGGACTCATACATTTATTTAGTATGGCATTGTCATGAATATCAGCAAAGCAGAAGAGAGTATCGTTCTTAAGCTCTAGGAAATGGAAAATGAAAGAAATCCCACCACGAACAAGCAATAGACTTAAAGGAATTTGGGGAAACGAAATGGAGAGAGAATACAATTGATTGATACAGAAAACCGGTCTCTGAACTTTTGTCTGACGACAGTAATATGGATAAACCTCTTCCACTTGTGCACACATACTGCATTGGTTTGCACTATCCCCTATCTAATTTAGAATTTTGACTTGAAGTGATAGCTAATGTTTACGTGTTGAATATTGTTAGTAGTAAAATGTATGTAATATGTGACACGATTATCAGTGATGCAAAATTGTAGCTCATTGAGATAAAAAGGTAACGGACCAAGTATTTTTTATATTAAAAATAGAATAATGTGATTGTAAGGTACGTTTGAATGTTTGGGATCGATGTACAAAATTATATCACTTTAATACGGCTTATGTTGTAATTTTTTTTTTTTTTTTTACTCAAGAGAAATCCAATAGAGCATGATAACTAAAGACTAGTAATCTAGTTCATGTGTGAATTAAGATATAATGGGTGTGATAGGTAGAAATGTTTCCCCTTAAGATAATGAAGTTAGTTTGAAAAAAGGGAATAAGTTGAAATACCTCATTTCTGCAAATAATTTTACACAGTGAGTGATAAGACACGCAGTAGTTGGGCACTTGCATACAGCCGTTGGAAGTTTCTGCAATGTAATTACGTGTTACAGATCTCTTTTCCTCGTGTTCTTTTGTGAATTGTCCTTGAACAAGATAATCAGTTATCCTCACCACTTATCTCTCTTTGTTTGCGAATTTGGAATCCTCTCCACTCTTGTTTTGTTTCCTGCTTCCTTTTATTTTTCTGTATTAAGTGGGTCAGGCAAAATTCAAAGGCATTAATTCCATAATGGTTTTCCGTTTTTTCAAAGTTTATGTCAATTTCATCCTAACAGTTAAAGAAAATAAAAATGTACAACATCTCAAGTGTTCACTATCTTTAACTCATGCTGCGAAATGTAAATTGAGAAGTATTGTAATGTTTTAGATATTTTTTTTGCTAACGTTTTTTTTTTTTTGTAATGTCTTTTTTATGCCATTTGAATAGCATTAACTTACTCGTATATGTACTCTTTTTAACCTGTAGAAGGTTGCCACTAGAAGTATGTGTGCGTAGGAGTATAAACAAGAAAATGAGAATTAAAGAATATTAATGATGAAAACTACTTTCGGAATAGTCTTTTTCTTCTCAATTTGCTTCTTTCGGTGATGCTCCTGACTTACACCATTCAGATTGCGTATGTGGTTTCCACGTTTCTCTGAACCTTAAAATGTAAAGATTAGAATGACCAACTTACAGATCATGTAGTTAGGTTACTATTACACAATTCTGCTGTTATCATAACTAGTAGTATCAAATCAAGAACCAACCACCTTTATTTTCTATTATAGAAAGAGATAATTTTTGCGGGGAAAATTTATTTTGTAAAGAATCCTCACTATTTTACGTAACACTGGATGCTGATTTTGGCTAATATGCGGTTATTACTGCAATAGCAGTTCTTAAAGATCATCTCGACATAATAGTATTGTAATTAGAGCATGGAATTGTTATGCACCGAGAAACATTAAATATTGCCTGAAAACTTACAATCCTTTACCTAAAAGAAAATTTTTGTATATAATGATTTCTTGAACCAACAGTAAAGGCAATTAGAAAAAATAATTCAAAGGCGATAAATTAGGATTATGATCTAATTAATTTTTTTTATCCTTTAAACGACCAAATCAAGGATGGACCTCTTATGCAGAAAACGTCTAAATTTTCCGCTTCGTTTGTAAACAAGCAAGACTCGCTTTCATTTCATCGCCTCTTTCTCCCCATCTTTCCAGCACTTTCTAGGTATTTTCCTTCTTTTTCCTTCCATGACTTCCACATTATACACTTTTCATCATCAGTCATACTCCATTCTATCCTTATATCCAAACTATCTTGAAAAAAGAAACCAGCGGATCTATCTAAGCCTATAAAACCCTTTACCACTTTTTTATATCTCCCCCATTCACCACTCTCTTAGCCCTCCTTAGTTTATCCCACTCTAATAGTATGGAAGCTTTAATCTTTTCATTTTTATCTGGCATTCAACGTGTAAACTTCTAGCAAACAGTCTTTTCAACGTTGTCTTTCAAAAAGACATTCGTCTTTTCCAAATTAATGTATTATTATTATTATTATTATTATTATTATTATTATTATTATGATTATTATTATTATTATTATTATTATTATTATGATTATTATTATTATTATTATTATTATTATTATTATTATTATTATTATTTGATAAGCTATTTTCCTAGTTGGAAAAGGAAGATGCTATGAGACATGGGAAAAGTAGCCCAGTGAGGAAAGGAAATAAGGGAATAGATATATAAGAAGTGATGAACAAAAGAATGTAAACGCTTCTGAGGGGAGTAGCAAGGTTAAATTAGATCTATCATGTACAGTCTATAAAGAGAGATTTATTAACCTAATAACATTCGCTGCAAGTTTGAACTCTTGAAGTTCCACAAATTCAACTGTCTGATTAGGAAGATCATTCTACAATATGGTCAGTCCTGGATTGAAAACTTCAAGAATACTGTACAGTAGGGAGCCTTATGATGGAGAAGGCAAGACTGTTAGAATTAACTGCACACCTACTACTATGTAGAGGATGGTGCAGTCTAGGAAGATCTAAATGCAAAGGATAGTCAGAATTATGAAAAATCTTATGCAACATGCGTAAAGAACTAACTGAATAAGGGTGCCTGAGATCTGAGACATATATCTAGATTAGTAATAAGATAAGTAATAGATCGCAATTGTTTGTCCAACTAGTTAAAAGGAGAGTCAGCAGCTGAAGACTAGACAGGAGAACAATACTCGAAACAATATTGAATGAAAGAATTTAAAAAAAAATTAAGAATTGAATGATTACCAAATATCTTAAAAAGACTTTCTCAATAAGCCAATTTTTTGTACAATTGGAAAAGAAACAGACCGAATGTGTTTTTCAAAAGTAAATTTGCAATCCAGAATCACGCCTAAAATTTTTAAGGAATCGTACATAGTTAGAGAAGCATTATAAATGCTGAGATCTGAATGTTGAGGAGCCACTATCCTGGATCTACTTAATAATCATACTTTGAGTTTTGTTAAGGTTCAACTTCTTTCCCACCATTATCCCGACATCGAGGGGCCGAGTGCCTGATTTGGTCTCTAATACCTTCTATCAAAGGCATCCTCTTCAATTAAATCTCTTCTCTCCATATCATCCTTCACTTTACCTTTCTTTCTAATTCTCTGCCTCCCTCTTGATCTTCTCCCCCTAACAGGTTTTCCCAAGCCCTCCTCACTCCCTCCCCACCATCCATACTCAATACGTGCCCACACCATTTCAGTCGTGACACTATTTTCACCTTTGCAATGCTTATTGCACCAGCTATTCTTCTTATTTCACCAGTTCTCAATATTTTATGTCGTGATATTCCCATAATCCACCTCAGCATTCTCATCTTTGTTCCCTCAAGCTGATCTATACATTAACACCGGTCCTAGTAGTGTGCTATAGATCTTGAATTTTAGCTTAATTGTCATATTCTTATCACATACCACTCCTGCTACCTCCCTCCACTTTCCCCAGGCTGCTTTTATCATATTTTCAACTTTGGTCTCACATTCTCCTTCCTGCCTTATAGTAGATTCCAAATATCCAAATTGTTCCCATCAAGAAGAGAAGCATCTTCTTGTAGATAGAAAAACATCAGGAGAAACAGAAAGGATTACATATGGTCTTTATTGACATGGAGAAGGCATACGATCGAGTACCACGTCAGGAGCTGTGGAGATGTATGAGAGAAAAGGGAGTCCCTGAGAAATATGTAAGAATCACCCAAGATATGTATGAGAGGGTAGAAGCAAATGTTAAGAGCAGTATAGGCCTAACAGAAAGTTTCCCAGTAAATGTGTGACTACATCAGGGGTCTGCATTGGCAGAGATGAGAATGTTTAGATGGATATGTGGGGTGACAAGTTGAGAGAAGATACGGAATGAGGTAATTAGGGGTACCACAGGAGTTAGAAAACTATCAGATAAGATCCAAGAAAGTAGACAGGTGGTATGGTCATGTCATGAGAAGAGATGAAGAGTATATTGGGAGGAGAGTGATGGAAATGGAGGTACAGGGAACGAGAAGGAGAGGGAGACCAAAGTGAAGGTGTATGGATTGTATCAAGGATGACCTTCGATCAAAGGGATTAACTGGTGATGAAGTGTGGGACAGAGGTAGATGGAAAATGCTGGCCAGAAACATCGACCCCACATAAAGGTGGGAAAAGAAGAAGAGAAGAAGCTGGATGTGGTAGAGATGAGAATGTTGAGATAGATGTGTAGGGTGACAAGAAGAGATAAGATACGGAATGAGGTAATTAGGGGTACCACAGGAGTTAGAGAACTATCAGATAAGATCCAAGAAAGTAGACTGAGGTGGTATGGTCATGTCATGAGAAGAGATGAAGAGTATATTGGGAGGAGAGTGATGGAAATGGAGGTACAGGGAACGAGAAGGAGAGGGAGACCAAAGCGAAAGTGGATGGACTGTATCAGGGATGATCTTCGATCAAAGGGATTAACTGGTGATAAAGTGTGGGACAGAGGTAGATGGAGAACGCTGGCTAGAAACATCAACCCCACATAGAAGTGAGAAAAGATGCAGACAAAGAAGAAGAAGTAGAAGAAATATTTAAATTGTTCCAACTTTTTTATAACAGAGCCTCGACTTTCATGTATGGCTATCCTGTTCCTACTTTCTTTACTGCTCACCATAGCATCACTCTTATCCATATTTACTCTCAATTTACTTCGCTCCAAAGTGTCTTGCCACTCTACAATGCTTCTGTGCAAGTCTTCCTCATTTTCAGTGATAATCACCAGATCATCTGCATATAGCAAAAACTCTTCATTTCTGATCTTTACTTATAGGTTCCATGACTACCATAAATAAAAACAGGCTTAATGCTGACCCCTGGCATAATCCAACTCTAACTTGAAATACTTCTGTTTCCCCAACAGCTGTTATAATTCTAGCCTTTATTCTTTTGTACATCATCTTTACCATTCTAACCCAATTCTATGGGACTCTCCTCTTTCTCAAGCACCAACGCATCACTTCTCTTTTGTATTCTGTCAGAAGCCTTGTTTAGATCTACAAAAGCACAGAAGAGCTTCTAGTTTCTCTCTACACTCTTTTTCTGTAGCTTCCTTACTATATAGATGGCATCCACAATCCCTCTCACCCTTAAGAATCCTTACTGCTTTTTCCCAGTCTTTGCGATATCTCTCAATTGTTCATCTATATCCTCTCAAAAACTTTCAAACCATGTTCTGGTAGTTTAATTCCCCCGTAGTTACACATTCTGTGACTTCATCAACTTTCTGCTTAAATATAGATAGCATTAGACTCCCCTTCCAGTCTGTAGGCATTATTTCCTCTTCCCATATGGCTTTTTATAAATCCAGCATACTTTCATCCCTCTTTGTAACTAGTATTTTGACCACTTCAATTTGAAACTCTGATGGACCTGGTGCCTTACCATTTTACTCAATACACGCTTCACTTCTGTATTCCGTATCTCCATCATTGGCCCCTCCACCCTTTGTACTTCTCCCAGTTCCTTTCTCTCATTTTCGATACTCAATAGTTCTATCCATCCCCCCTTCATGCTGTATGAGGTGGTTGTTTGGTGAAAACAGAAAGGCGAGACAAATTAGGTGCCCTGTTCTTGAGAAGTGCACTGTAGGCGGGTCATCTTGCAGGAGATACGCAGGTTTTAGGTGATCAATGGAGACCCAATCTTCTATGCTCTTTCCTTGGATCACGAGGAAAGAACCTGTGCAAGGGTGCATCAGTAGTGGCTTCCTAGTGTTGTTACACCAGAAAACGTGCGATGCCATGTCCAAATCTGTCAGTATGTGTTGTTTTGCTGGGGGCTTGTAAGTCTGGCGGCATGGTGTATATTTTCCCACATCATGATTTAGGCACTGGAAATTGTTGGAAGCAGTTGCAAACGGAAAAAAATTCAGCAGGGACGAGCAATGGGTCACCATGCACCATTTCATCTGCTGAGGCATCTCGAGGAGAGGAAGCTAAGTAAACCAATTAGTTATTGTATCGGGACAACAAAGATGCTTTGAGGATGATGAAAACACTCAATCATTCCGTTGGCTGCGGCGTGGTAGTCGGTTGTCTGATGTAGGGTGATGCCCAGGAGATTTTCTAATGATGTCCACAATTCAGAGGTGAAATTGGTATCCCTGTCAGAAGTAATATACTCGGGGATATCAAATCTCGCTATCCACCCTCTGTGTAAGGTAGTTGTACATGAGGCGGATGTTGCAGTTTGAATGGGTATGGCTTTAGACCAATGAGTGGAGCGGTCAGTGATGGTAAACTGGTAATGGTGTCCTTGTGATGTGGGTAGGGAACCTATTGTGTCCACGTGAATGTGGGCAAACTGACAGGTAGGTTGATGAAAGGTGCCTACTCCTGAATCTGTGTGTCGATGTATTTTTAAAGCTTGTCATGAAGTACAGGCATGGACCTAATCCTTAGCATCCTTACTAATGCCAAGGCAAATGATCTTTGTCTTCAGTAGCTGTGCAGTAGATCGGCATGAGGGATGTGAGAGGCCATTGATGAAATCAAACACCTGTCGGCACATGAGGTCAGGTATCCATGGTCACGGCCTACCAGTACTGACATTATAGAGGAGGTTGGTGTGGGAGCTGTCGAGTGGGATATCTTCCCAATGAAGGGATATGCAGGATGTCCTGCATGCTTGGTACTCCGGATCTTTTTGTTAGGCTTCTGCCGAGGCATTGTAATCCAATCCCTAGTAAATGGCGGCCAATATGTTTCTTGACAGGGCATCGGCAGCGGGATTGATTTTTTCAGAGAAGTTTTGAAGGGTGCAGTTGTATTGAGCCCTGGTGGAGAGGTGTCGGCATTGACAAGTAGACCAGGTGTTAGACTGATGAGTGAAGGCGTGAACCAGGGGTATGTGATCCGTGCCAATGACGAAAGGCACGCCCTCTAAGAAGTGGCGAAAGTGATGGACAGCCAAATGTACTGCCAGCAATTCACATTTGGAGATAGAGTAGCCAGATTCCACCTTGGACAGTTTTCTACTAGATAAGGCCAATGAGCAGAGCGAGCCTTTAACCACCTGCTTGAGGACTGTACCAATAGCGAAATCATTGACACCAGTGGAGAGAAGGAGGGGAGCATATAGCATGGAAAGGTGAGAGCAGCAGTTGGTAGAGTCCTTGTAGGCATGGTTTCCGTTGAGAGACAGGGGTTCGAATCTCTGCCCAGCCAGAAGCTATTCCCATAATTGAATTCCAGTGGATATATATTCCCAAGATAGAATTCGGTATTAAATGCCACTGTGGTTGATATTTACATTGATTGAAATCACGTGTGTTAGTCATATATATATATATATATATATATATATATATATATATATATATATATATATATATATATATACACCGCGCTAGGCGGTATATCTTAGCAATCCATGTTTGCCAATGGTTATACTTGTATAAGCGTATGAGCAACTTAGTGAAGTAAAGAGAGCTTTAGGTGTGGCGGAAATATCCCTCTAAATCTCGATGAAGTCACTGGCAGTTGGTCGACGGATCGGGTTTAAGGTGATGGACAAACTGTCTCTTCGGCTTTTACTCCTGATTCCTGTCGATTGATCTTACTAGAATTGATATGGACCTGCAGGGGTCACTTGCCTTAGTCAGATAGGCACTGCGCATCACAAGGAACTGGCTATCTTTTGATGCATCTAGCTAATGAATCCTCTATGGATTTAGTCATGGAAAGAGAAGATGACAGAATGGGCTCCATTCCCAGTCATCGAGGGGTGCTAAGAATCTCCCGGTTATTATTATTATTATTATTATTATTATTATTATTATTATTATTATTATTATTATTATCACTTGCTAAGCTACAATTTAGTTGGAAAAACAGAATGCTATAAGTCCAAGAGCCCCAACAGGAAAAATAGCCCAGTGACGAAAGGGAACAAGGAAAAATGAAATATTTTAAGAACAGTAACATTAAAATAAATATTTTCTATGTAAACTATAAAAACTCTAACAAAACAAGAGGGAGAGTGTGCCTGAGTGTACCCCAAAGCAAGAGAACTCTAACCCAAGACAGTGAAAGACCGTGGTACATAGGCTATGGCACTACCCAAGACTAGAGAACAATGGTTTGATTTTGGAGTGTCCTTCCTAGAAGAGCTGCTTGCCATAGTTAAAGAGTCTCCTCTACCCTTACCAAAGTAGCCACTGAAAAATTACAGTGCAGTAGTTAACCCTTTGGATGAAGAAGAAATGTTTGGTAATATCAGTGTTGTCAGGTGTATGAGGACAGAGGAGAATCTGTAAGGAATAGACCAGACTACTCGGTGTATGTGTAGGCAAAGGGAAAATAAGCTGTAATCAGAGAGAATATCCTGTGTAGTACTGTCTGGCCAGTCAAAGGACTCATAACTCCGTAGTGGTAGTATCTCAACGGGTGGCTGGTACCCTGGCCAATCTACTAAATACTAAAGAAAAATGGTTTAATAGGTAATTGGAATGTTAGAGCCATGAATCAGATTGGGAAGTTACAGCAAGTGGAGAGTGTATTTATGAAATATAGTTTGGAATCTTGGCCTTAAGTGAAACACATTGTAAGGGGATCGGTGAGAGAGATATGAAAATTGTGATTGGCGACTTCAATGCTAAAGTTGGAAGAAATAATCAAGGTATAGAGAATGTGATGGGCGTCGAGGGTCTTGGTAAAGTTGCAAATGAAGATGGAGCACATTTCATTGGTTTCTGTTCAGAAAACAATCTTGTCATTGGAAGCACTCTTTTTCAACACAAAAACATTCACAAGAATACATGGACTTCACCATGAGGCAATTACAAAAATCAGATAGATCACATTGCCATTAATAAGGAGAGAAGGATGACTGAGAAATGTAAGAAGCTGTAGAGGTACAAATATTGGTAGTGATCACCAGCTTCTCATTGCCACATTCAAATTGTAACTGAAAGCAGCCAACAGAAAGATAGATGGAATACCTAGGTTTGATATTATTATTATTATTATTATTATTATTATTATTACTTGCTAAGCTACAACCCTAGTTGGAAAAGCAGTATGCTATAAGCCCAGGGGCTCCAACCGGGAAAATAGCCAAGTGAGGAAAGGAAACAAGGAAAAATAAAATTTTTAAGAAGAGTAACAACATTAGAATAAATATCTCCTATATAAACTATAAAAACGTGAACAAAACAAGAAGAGAAACAAGACAGAACAGCGTGGCCGAGTGTAGCCTCAAGCAAGAGAACTCTAACCCAAGGAAGTGGAAGACCATGGTACAGAGGCTATGGCACTACTCAAGACTAGAGGAAAATGGTTTGATTTTGGAGTATCCTTCTCCTAGAAGAGCTGCTTACCATAGCTAAAGAGTCTCTTCTACCCTTAAAAGGAGGAAAGTGGCCACTGAACAATTACAGTGCAGTAACCCTTTGGATGAAGAAGAATTGTTTGGTAATTTCAGTATTGTCAGGTGTATGAGGACAGAAGAGAATCAGTAAAGAATAGGCCAGACTATTCGGTGTATGTGTAGGAAAAGGGAAAGTGAACCGTAACCAGAGAGAAGGACCCAATGTAATCCTGTCTGCCAGTCAAAGGACCCCATAACTCTCTAGCAGTAGTATCTCAACGGGTGGCTGGTGCCCTGGCCAACCTACTACCTACAAGCTTTTAGAAGAATAGGACAGAGAAACATTTGCAATTGAATGTAGGAATTGATTTGCAGTCTTAGAGACTTCAAGAGATGAAGAACAGACAATTAATGAAGAATGGTGTAATATTAAAAACATATATCAGTCAGTTGGTAGTTTCCCAGTTACAAGGAGAAAGCCATGACTATCAAATGATACTTGTGATACTATAAAAAGGAGGCAAAGACAGAAATTGATTGTTGGAAGTTTTCGAGGAAGTGATGAAAGTTACAAGGTAGAGCATGCTAAGTATTCCAGTATTGATAGTGAGGTAAAAAAAAAGCCAGGAGTGATTGGAGAGAATATTTAGACAGTAAAGCAGATGAGGCTGACAAAGCTATGAATTCAGGAAGTGGCTAAGGTGTAAGAATTGCACATGGAATTATTAATGAAATTTCGACTGTGGCAAAGAAGAAGAAGCATTTACCCCTCAAAAAAGAGAGATGGCTCTGTTATAGCAACAGAAGATGAAGAAAGACAACGTTGGATGGAACGCTTTAGTGAGGTTATGAATAGGAGAAATGAAGTGAATAATTTGATTGATATACCTGAAGCTCCTTGATGTGCCCATGAATGAATTCAGTGAGTTTGAAATCGAAGCTATCCTGAAAAAATAAAGAGAGGGAAAGCCCCTAGATACGATGGAATAACTGCCGAGATGATACTGGCTGAAATTGCAGCGACTTCCAGACTACTTGCAAGAATTTTTGTAGATTGGGGCATGAAGAGGCAAAACCTGATGAATGGGAGTTAGGAATGTTGGTGAAAATAGCAAAGAAAAAAAGGAGACCTGACTGATTGCAATAATTACAGAGGTATAACACTTACGTCAGTTTTTATGAAAATATGTAGTATGCTTAAATTAAAGAGACTGGAGAGAAAGAAAGATGAACAAGTAGGATTTAGAAAGAGGTAGAAGTTGTACTGACCAAATTTTCATTTTGAGACATGTTGTACAGTAATGCGTAGAATATAGAAATCCCCTTTTGATGGTATTTGTGGACTATGAAAAAGGCTTTTGATAATGTGCACCGGCCAGTTTTGTGGAGAGTCCTGCATTATCATGGAATTCCTCATAAATATGTAAATTTGATTAAGTCTGTTCATGAGCATAGCAAGTACAAAGTTAATGTTAATGGAGTGTTATCACATGAATTTCCAGTGAACATCAGAGTATGTGTTGTCACAAATGTTGCTTATTCTCCTCTTGGATTTTTTAATGCTTAGAGCAGTCAGAAATGGTGGAGAAGTATTGGACTGGATTGGTGATAGGAATTTAGCAGACCTAGAGTTTGCTGATGATGCTGTCCTTGGTAGCAGAACACTATAGGATATGCAATGCTTGCTTCCCAGAATGCATGAAATATCACACGAGGTTGTGCTGAAGATAAGTAGAAGAAAGACAGATTATGAGGGCGGAGTATGCAGTGGAAGATGAGATATCATAGAAAGTAGAAAGGATTAATGAGGTAGAATCATTTAAGTATTTAGGAAGTATGATCTCCAATACAGGATCTTTAGAATCACACCTTAGTGAAAGATTGAAAAAAGAGGAAATCAGATAATGGCTAGGTTAAGTAAAATTTGGAAATCAAATTGCCTGAAATGGTATATAAAAATCAGACTATATATCAGTTTGGTGAAATTGGAATTACGCTACTGATGTGAGTCATGGTATGACAATGAAACAATCTCCAATAGATTTAGTAGATATGACAACAAAGCGCTCAGAGGTATATTGGGACTTAAATGACGGGACAGGATTAGAAATAAAACTATAAGAGAGATTACTCGAGTGCCATATGTTGATGGGATCATGATGAGAGGTAGATGTGTAATATATTATATATTACTTGTTTAAAACACATGACCTACAGGTCATTGTGGAAGTAAGAGAAGTGTGAGAACAGCCATAGTCATATTCTAAGCAGGATGCGATTGCCAAACCTCAGCAATGTAACATTTTTCATGAAGAGTAAAGACAAACCAAGTCCCGTGAGAAAGAAGTTGTCTGTGAGAACGGAACAAGCATCTTCCGGTATAAATGTTGTGTTTACATTAATTCCATAAATGCTGAGATACCTATGTAAACTTTAGAATGAAATTGGATATTTGTATCAGTTTTACTTTACGATGTCATACGGAATGGTCATCAGACCAAACCAGCTATACTCCTGTGATGGAGATGTTAACACTGTTCTTAAAGAATAAAGTATTTTAAATTTAACTTACTTAGACTTTATTTGAAGATGTAACATACCAACTCTAATATATAACACATTAAAGATGACATTTGAAGAGAACCCAAATGTGTGTTAACAACAGTAGCACACTAATAGATGGAGAGGGTTTGGGCATGCTCTTCTCACTTCCCAAGAGAGATTAGTTCACCAAACATTCAGTTTGGCTTCACAAGGCACTAGAAGAGTTGGAAGACTCAGGCGTACATGGTTAAGCACTATGAAGCACGAAGTAAGAGATGATGAATGGAGAAGTATTGAAATAAAAGCTCAAGATAGAGACAACTTGCGAAATCTAAGCGAGGCCCTTTGCGTCAATATTTGTCGGAGGAGATTATATATATATATATATATATATATATATATATATATATATATATATATATATATATATATATATATATATATATATAACCTCGGAACTCTCATCACACCGTACCATTAGGAAAATTTATTTTATAAGGGTAGCCATCATTAAAGCTTACCTGCGTACTGTAGGTTTCTGTTGCGGGACAGAAAGAAACATTTATTTTGATCTCCTGTTTCACTATGCTAGCCGGTATATCATTACAATCCATTTTTGTCAACGGCTATATAAGCGGATTAGCAACTTGTGGAGTAACAAGAACTTTGGGTATGGAGGAAATGCCCCCCTTAAATACCGATGAAGTCACTAGCAGCAGGTTGATGGACTGGCTTTAAGGTGATAGACAAGATGTCTTTTCGGCTTTTACTCTTGATGCCTGGTGGATGATCCTACTGGAATTAGTATGGATCAGCAGGGGTCACTTGCCTTATATAGGCAATCTGCATTAAAAGGAACTGGCAATCCTTTGATTAATTTAGCCAGTGAATCTTCTTTGGATTTAATCAGTCTATGGAAGGTAAAATTGACAGAATGCCCCAGTCTTGGGCATTGTGGGGTGCTAAGAATATCCCAGTTTATAAATACTAAAGAAAAACTGAAAATTGATAATTGGAATGTTAGAACCATGAATCAGATTGGGAAGTTACAGCAAGTGGAGAATCAATTTATGAAATATAGTTTTGATATCTTGACCCTAAGTGAAACATGTTATAATGGGATTGGTAAAGAAATCTTAGAACAAGGCAATATATATATCTACT
Source organism: Palaemon carinicauda (assembly GCF_036898095.1). Taxonomy (NCBI): domain Eukaryota; kingdom Metazoa; phylum Arthropoda; class Malacostraca; order Decapoda; family Palaemonidae; genus Palaemon; species Palaemon carinicauda. Next base: position 239,209,151 of record NC_090725.1, on the reverse strand, counting down.
TTGGAAGAACAGATGGAGTCGGAAGAGAAGGGGTAGGAATGAGGATGACACCAAGAGCAGAATAGGCATTAACGGAATGGAGAGCTGTAAATAGTAGATTGTTACTTGTAAAGTTTAAATCAAAGCAGTATAAAATGAGTATTATAATTTGCTATGCACCAAGAAATGATTCCCCTGAGGAAAGGAAGAATGAATACTATGAAGAACTGCAGAGTGAAATAGATGAGATCCTGGAGAGAGATATGAAAATGTGATTGGTGACTTCAATGCTAAAATAGTATGAAATAATCAAGTTGTAGAGAATGTGATGGGTGTTGAGGGCCTTGGCAAAATTGCGGATTTTCCAGCACAAGGACATCTACAAATATACATGGACTTCACCATGAGGCAATTAAAAAAATCAAATAGATCAAATAGCCATGATAAAGAGAGAAGGAGGACTCTGAGAAATGTAAGAAGCTATAGAGGTGCAGATATTGGTAATGATCACCAGCTCCTCATTGCCACATTGAAATTAAAACTGAAAGCACCCAGCAGAAATGTAGATAGAATAGCTATGTTTGATACAACTGAGCTTTTAGAAGATGAGAACAGCAAAACCTTTGCAATTGAATGTAGGCATCGATTTGCAGTCTTAGAGACTTCAAGAGACGAAGAGCAAACAATTATTGAAGAATGGTGTGATATTAAGAACATATATCAGTCAGTTGGTTGTGAATTTTGGGACATGCAGTTACAATAAGAAAACCATGAAAGTGATCAGTACATTGATTTGGAAGAGATGAATGTTTTTTCGAAAGACGATGTTGGAAAAGCTGTTTGGTAGAAGGGTGATACATACACACACACACACACACATATATATATATATATATATATATATATATATATATATATATATATATATATATATATGTGTGTGTGTTATATTTCTTTTTGGTCGCGCTGATTTGTATTGTGATACATATAACTACTCTGTCCTTCCAAGTTGGTTTGGTAGGAAAGGAGTATTGATACCCTGGTGAGAGGGTGTTCCCCGCGAAATACACTGTCTTTTCGTTTGTATGCATATTTATCTAAACATTTAGCAGTCATTTTTGACGCATACCTTACACTAGTGTGTGTGATTCCCGAGCTCCAGAACCTACCTGCTTAAGCTTAATATTACATAATCTGGTATAAAAGAGAAATATCTCCGAGCTCTGAGAACAATACGCAACTCCCGGACAATAATATATATGAACACAGAATATCTAAAAGGTCTCTACTTTTCACTCAAAACAAAATTGGGTGATTACTTCACATTTAATGGGAACTATTCTTAAATCAGCCTCTTACTTGGGTTCTTAGTCAGGGGATACGAGCAAATTACTGAGAAAAGTATTGGTGATGGAAATAATGCTCACTTTACATAAATAGATATATTCCATAAAAAAGAACAAATTCAAAAAATTATCACCAAAATAAATCACTCGAAATATTAAATCTGTAATGGACCTTAGACTAAGACAAAAATGATACTTTGAAAAATACAATCACTTGTTTCACTAGAAATTATTTTATAAAAATATTCAATTTTGACAATTAATGAAAAAAAATGACACTTTAAAGATAGAAAATAAACCAAGTTTACACTTACATATTCTTACATGTTACTTTTATGTCCTTTGGCTCACACAAGGTTATTGAACGGTTAAGCAAAAAAAAAAAAAAAATACACTTCACAGTTTAACCTACTTACACAGGGCCAGTCACAAAAAACAATTAATTTCTATAATATACCGGTACTCACATAGACACGGCACTTCTTATAATTTAAACTACTGAAATTTCAACGTTTGAACAAACACTATTCACTTTTGAGAGAAAACACTATTTACTTTCGAGAGGAAAACACTATGCACGTTGGAGAGGAGGTAGGTAGTGACTGAATAGATGCCTGAGAGGACTGTTGGGCGATGGCTTTTCTGATGGTTAGGCTGGATATCTCTTGTCTCCTATGCATTGCTAGGTCCTTTTATATAAACTTAATTTATTCTTGTAACTTTTAGTAAATCATTCTCGTGTGGGGGCATGGCTCTAGCGGTGTAAGGTTGCCAACTTAGTAATTTGAGAAGGGGTACTATCGTTGTTTGGCGAGGCAACTCTCTCAGCTAACTCAGCTAACATTAGAAAAAAAGATTAAACTTTAGTCTGGAATCTTCATGCATCTTCCAACCAGATGGAAACATAAAGCAATCCCTAGCATGTGTCATACAGCATACCTTTTAACATCATTACATGAGACTTCGTAACTAAACTAGGTGAAATGAAAATTTTATTCTTTAAAATAACATAAATTCACATATACGGAACTGAAGGAAAATACAATTAAAGGAATGACGCCAGTCTTATGTAATTTGTATACATTACTTAATCGTACGTGAGTGGAACTCACCTTACGAGATGGCTGTACATTTGTTGAATTCACAAATAAAATATGTGAATAAAATATTCTAGTCTCATGAAGACCAGCTTCGTAAGAATATATATATATATATATATATATATATATATATATATGTATATATATATATTTATATATATATACATTATATATATATATATATATATATATGTATATATATATATATATATATATATATATATATATATATATATATATATATATATGTATATATATATATTATGCGATGTGTCAAAAATGACGGCTAAATATTTAAACAGGTATGCACACATGCACAGACACAGTGTACCACTTGGGGAACACCCTCTTACCAGGGTATCACTTGATTGAAACCTAGAATGACAGCCTAGATGGATAACCCTCTTTGTGCAGAGTTTATCATAAAAAGTACTTTGATTTAAATAAAGGTGACATTTGATGGATCCACCCTTACTGTAGATCGTTGATAATAAAAAGGATCTTGATTTAAAAAATGACGCATGTGTTAACGGAGCCCAGATAAATCATCCCTTTCTGTAGTGAGTCGATCACAAAAAGTATCTTCTGGATTTATGAAAATGGCACATGTATTATAGATGGATCCTCCCTTTCTGTAGAGTGATGATCATAAAAGATACATTGAATTTGAAAAACGACACATGATTTCTTAGGTACTGTCTTTAACGTATGTGACTATCAATATATACTGATGAATATGTGGTCCTATCACCTCACTAAAACACTCGATGTTCAGAGGGAGAAAACAAAAACCTCTTCTATGATGTACTTTTATGTTTATTCTGCCGACTACAATTTCAGCAATTGACTCATGGGTTTCCTGAAGGCTATATTGAACAAAGGGAAATGCACTTCATTGCAAAAGGGGCCACAATGGAAATTTAGGTACAAAATCTAAATATTTGTGAATAAAATTGTCATTTTTTTATTCTTGAATTACCGTATATACATCTCTAATTTTTTTTATTCTTTGATTAACGTAGCCTATATATATCTCAATTTTTTATTCTTGAATTAACTTATATATATATATATATATATATATATATATATATATATATATATAATATATATATATATATATATATATATATATATATACATATATGTATATATATAAATATATATAATTTTTATTCTTGATTTAACGTATATATACTATATGCATATAGTATATGAGCCTGTTGAGTAATTACAAAATCTTATTAATATAAATACAGAGGAAAATAGATAAACGATTATTTCTTATCAACCAGAAGTTATACAGAAATTCAGATCTACATAAAAGTTTTTATTCAATTATTTATCTACTCATTATACGACGCCGATGAGAGTTTAATTCCATGTAGAATGTAAACAATATAATTTAATTCCATTTTGAGATTAACATTTGCGTTGCCTTTAAGACGCTCAGGCGTCGTGAATTGGAAATTTTAATGTACTTTGTGCCTTTCCCCTTGCTTGTAATTTATTTTTATTTTATACTTGTTTTTTTTTTTCTGATATACCGTATGTTAAAGGTGACTCGGCCTGGGCCCTTGGATGTAGGCTTAGTCATCTTTAATTTAGCTCCCAAAGGAAAGTGGAAGAGTAGAATTCTTGAGGAGCTTTACCAAATGTAATACTCTCAATGTTTCGTTATGCCTTATGAAACAATTTTAATTTGATATAAATATACACTCTCTCACCCCTTTTAATAGTAATATATATATATATTATATATATATATATATATATATATATATGTATATATATATATTTATATATATATATATAAATTATATATATATATAATTTTGATATGAATATATGTATTTGTTAATTATTATATGTATTTAGAATATATAGATAAGTAAGCTATATTTGTTTACATATATGTATATACACATACATGAGAAGGAAGTGAAAAAAATATTTTAGAAAATTGATGAATTGTGGTATATATTTGGTTAAAGAAATATTGGCAGGAATAAATGGATTATTTTTCAAATATCACGGTGGAATATTAAGAACAGAAGGGAGTGGTTATGGATATAAACAGGGAAGGAATTGACACGAGGAAATAAAAGGGTGGAAGAAGTATATAGTATGAAGTAAGGTTTTTTTTTGAGTTGCAATTATATGATAAAAGAAAAAGGCGATTGTATGCAAACATTGTAGTAGGAAAAGTAGGGAAATCAAGAATAAGGATGGCTAGTATCAATAAAGAAGGTAGAAGGAGGATAACAATTTTGCCGAGAATTTAGATGTGTTTTATAGCGAAGTAATTACATGAAAAATTTGATAAACAAATGTATATAAGAATAAAAAATACTTTGGTAAAAATACTATTTCAAAGATTCTTTGGATGTAGATCATAGAAGGAAATACACAGCTGAATGATGGAAAACTTAAAAGGGTAAAGGTAAGCTGAAATTATTACAGGAATTGACTGTTGAGAATGTAAGAGAGGCAATTATGAAATTAAAGAGAAGAAAGGTGTTAGGAATTGACGTGGTGATACACGAGATAGTGCATGGCGGTTGTGATTCTGTTATTAAGATGCGGATCAGGGTTCGAAAGGTATATCTGGATTAAGAGAGAGTTTCCAAAGGAATGAGTGAGATTATTAATTAGCCTGTTGCAAGAATTTAAAATGATGAAGTCAATTAAGGATTACAGAGGCATAATATTACTGGGTATACCAGGAAAGGTGATAGAAGGGCAAAAGAAGAATAGTTTGGGTTAAGCAAAGAGGCAGTGTGGAGGATGTTGAGAGTATTTGGTGTAGATGATAGATTTTTGAGATCTATTAAAAGTTTATATAATGGTAGTGGAGCGTTAGTGTCTTGGTGTAATAACTGATGTCAAATGCCATAGAAAGAATAATATGTACTGCAGGTGTGAAGGTATGGAATATGAAAGTTAAATGTGGTAAGAGTTTAAAATGTTTGTAAGTGAACAATGTTGAAATTAATGTGAGCAAAATTAAAGTATCGGGGTAAACGAAAACCAAGTAAGTGAAGTAATGGATGTTAATATGTATGGTGAAAGGAAATATACATTCTTGATTCGTATAAGTATTGGGTAATAAATATAATGGATGATAGTCAGGTGGGAATAGGTGTGTCAGAGAATAGGCAAAGCAGGAAAGGTAGTAGGATCTGTGCAAAGCAATGGTATGTGGAAACCAAGGTCTGAAGAATTGAATCTGAGAATAACGGCTGAGGCTGAAACTGGTGAGATGAACTGCTTGTGTTGCTTATTTGGAGGAAAGAGAATTGACAAGAAAAAGTAATAAAAAGATTATCCTGGGTAAAAGAATTGATCACACTATTTTGAGGGGATTTTGATGAAGTGGAAAAAAGACAATAAAAATGTTAATGCAAAGTTTATAATTCAGAGTTGTAGAAAGGTTAAAGGAGAGGAAGATGAAAAAAAAGTGTTGAATAAATGGTGTGAAAGCCATAAAGGAGAAAAAACTAATGAAAAAAAAAATTAATGCAGAACTAGGAAGGGGATTTATGTTTTTTTTTCTGGAACCTTCAATATTAAGGGAAATGACTAGATACTGGAAAAAAGGTACGTATAAATGTATAGGGCCTATGTAGTAAAAGGTATGAGGATAATAATGTTTATAAAGATGCTCAATCAAGTTAATTTAAGCATATCGTTTATGCTGAATCAAAATTAGTGTTGAATCCCAGATAAGCTGTTATCTGGACTCTAAATACAGTGTTCGGATTTACCATTTTAGTTATCTAATTCATGATGCTGTTACTGATTTTCGATTTCACGAGCTCTGTGACACAAAACGCCAGTTGAAAGTGGGATTTTTCAATTTAGAACTATTGCCGTATTTTTGAGCCAGGGAAGGGTTGCATAGATATGATGCGTTGAATGGGTCTAGAATTAAATTTGTAAATTGGTTCAGTGAGTATCATCTTTACTATATGAAATTGATTTATTTTTTTATTCATTATTAGTAACCAATTTCTCTAGGCTACACCTACTCTTTCACATATGTCATAAGTAAACTATTAATTTTTGTTCTTGATATTTTATTATTATTTGTGGTTGCTATCTTTCTGCCGATACCAAAATTAAACCCACTACCGCTACTTACATTTGTATTATTATCGTCAACTACTAATTTGGAAAAAACTCGTTTCCAGCGTTTTTGTTTGTTTGTTAGCGTGATATTTCGAAAAAAAAATTAGTCGAAACTTAGTTAATATATTCATTAAGCGATTTTCATAAGATTATTAACTTTTGAGAGAAATCTTCGTGTTGAAGATTTGTTAACATGCCTACCATCTCGACTCTGATCCGATTTCTCCCAGAAGTTGGTCATCTCTAGAAATTCTCCCAGTGAATATGTTTGCCATATTTCATCATGTTCTGTTCAATATACTGGAAATGGTCTCTCTCTCTCTCTCTCTCTCTCTCTCTCTCTCTCTCTCTCTCTCTCTCTCTCTCTCTCTCTCTCTCTCCGGATAATATTGGAGATTAGTCTTTGTTTACACGTTTGTCTTTTTAATTAATATAACAGTTTTTTTTTTTTTAATATTTATGTCTTGGTTAATCAGGGTCTGAAAATGTAATCAGTAATTTATTAAGGTTTTAATTTCGATTCTTGGGATAATACATACTGCAAAGATACCTCCTTATTGCCATTAGAATACTGTTGAAAATTATCGCGTGAAACAAGTAATTCTTGATGTAAGGAGAGAGAGAGAGAGAGAGAGAGAGAGAGAGAGAGAGAGAGAGAGAGAGAGAGAGAGAGAGAGAGAGAGAGAGATTAAGGATTGCTTTGTCCTCAGGGCTGCAGCAATCAGATATGCTGATCGTGCCTTTAAAGGCTGTCTCAAATACGTCATTTTGGAAATGGTCAATGAAATTTCGCCAAGGCTGTGAGGGCCAGGTGTTGCCGTGACGTTGGAAACTTAATACTAGGGATTTCAATTAATGTTATATATACAGTATATATATATATATATATATATATATATATATATATGTATATATATATATATATATATGTGTGTGTGTGTGTGTGTGTGTGTTATAAGAGGGAGTCTATTTTGTTGTATATTATTAGTTAATTCCGAATAATTTATAGAGATGGGATAAGGTTTGATTTTGATGTTTATATTCGTTTTGAAAATTTCAATGGATATTTTTGTTATTCTAGAAATTCTTACCATTATATTGGTCGGAAATTTGTTTTACTATAGTGAATATATATATATATATATATATATATATATATATATATATATATATATATTATATATATATATATATATATATATATATATATATATATATATATATGTAAAATGTGTTCGTGCGTGCGTGCACACTTGTGTCTAAGAATGATCACGACAGTTGACACGTGATGAGCATACGGTATGTATGATAGCCACGAGAGGAAAAGTTAAAAGTCTTGGTTGGAATTAGTTCTTTCGTCTTACTAGTGGCATCGACGAATTCACAATGAGAATATATATACAAAGATGCAAGAATGAAGTTTCATCAAACAATGAACAAAAATTATTTGTAATTAAGGCTTTTTCTTCGATATAAACCTGTTTCTGCTCAACGTTTTTTTCAGAAGGAAAAAGTCTAAGTATTGGTGATTTGCAAGGGGAATTTTTACTTTCCTCCTTGTTTAGTAATTTATTTCTACAAATGACAGACGAACAAGTAAATTGACTTTAAGCAATCAAGCGAGACAAATGACAAGAAATTAGATGAATTTTCCTCTCATTATTGATAGAAACAATAACCATGGTCATTTCTCTTACTCTGAAGAAGGGATACTTAATTAGCAAAGGTATGTTGAATATGGTACGGAAAATTCGCAAGGACCCACTTTATGTATCCCGTGCTTACTTAGGATTCCTAATGACGCATTTGTTTTGAATCGCAAATTTTAGATGTTGGCGTTGGATCGTAAGCATATAATGTATCTGTTTTGCCTCAGAATTTTATGTGTTTGTGTAAGGCTAGAATATTATCCTTGCATGCGATCCTGAAAGTCGTATGTGCTCGTGAGACTGGATATATGAATTTGCTTTAGTCACAGAATATCAGACGCATGCAGGAATCTCCTACACATCGTTGTGTTTGCTTAGGTCATTCATGACCGTGCTCTTTGGGCTACGAATATTAGGGGATTGCTACTAGCCCTCGTTTCATAAATGTTTGCCTGAGGTCATAGCTATTATGCATTTTCTTGACTTCATGGTATTCATGCTTTTGCTGGTCTTGTATCATACTGCGATTACATTGTCTTTCTTGAAGATAACATTTTATGCTCTTGCTTCTAGTCATGATTGTCATGCTTTTGCTTTAGGGTTTAATCGTCAAGCTTTCTTACTTGAGGGCATGAGTGACAATATCTTGCTTGAGGTCAATGCTATCAATCTCATGCTTTTGAGGTCATGATTATCCTGAATTTTCGTAGGTCTTGTCTACGATTTTGCTTTTGTGATTGAGATTATAATTTTTTTTTTGGTTGAGATCATGGTCGTCATTCTCTTACTTCAGGTTGCGATTGTCATCATCTTACTTAATTGAGGGTCATTATTCTTATATATGAGGACCAGTTATGCTATTGTCTGTCTTACTTATAATTTTCATTCCATGATTATTTCAATCTGGCTTGAAGTCATAAGTATCTTTCCTTTGGTTTAAGAAATGATTACCCTTCTGTACCTGAAATCATTAATATCCTCTCTTATCTGAGGTCACGATCATCACTGAAGTCGTAATTATCAAATATTTCGCGACCATAGTTAATCCTTTCTTACCAAACTTTGATATAGAAAATATCCTTATTTGTATTATACTGAAGATTTCATATAATTTTGTTTCTTGCAGTGATTATTAACACAACCTTCAGTTGACGGGATAATTGTCACTTTATTGATTGTTGCCATTATTGTAGTCATCGTGTTTATTAGGAGAGTTCTTTGAATTATAATAGGAATGGCTTTGCTTGGGATTGCATTTTCAGATATGCGTATTTGCTAGCATGAGTTACAATTAATAGGTTCTTCTTTAAAGACATGGAGGCTATAATTAACATTACTGTTAAAACCACAAACAATTAACAACAATTTGATACTAGGAATGACATGTGTTTTTAATAAGATCTTGAATAACATATTTTTGTTAGAGACCACGAACAATTTCAGTGTCTGAGATCACAATTAATTTATACTAGAAACCGTCTTGAAGGTTTTGTAGATTTGAGTTTTTTAGTAACCTATGTGATTTTAAGAACATGATGAATCTGCTCTTGTTTGAGACAAGGAATGCTAATTGCTCTATGACAATGATTAGCATACGCTTAGGAAATAAATAATCCTTATACTTCAGATAATAAGGCTTAATCTGACCATCCGTTATATAGTTATTTCAGACTATGAATAATGAATTTTCATGGAAGACCCTTTGCGACGAATGTAATGTATTCCCTTACTTCAGGATGAGGCTCCTTGTATACTTACAAAATTATTTCATAGAATGTAGCATGAAGAGACAAAACCTCATGAATGGGAGCTAGAACTGTTGGTAAAAATGGCAAAACAGAAAAAAAAAAAGGAGACCTGACTGAATACAATAATTACAGAGGCATCGCACTACCTCAGTTATCATGAAAATATACAATATGCTCATTCTAAACACACTAGAGAGAAAGATTGATGAAAAACTGAGAGATGAACAAGCAGGATGCAAAAAAGTTAGGTGTACTGATCAAATTTTGAGACATGTACAACAATGCGTAAAATATAGAAATCCACTTTAGATGGCATTTGTGGACTATAAAAAAGCCTTTGATAATGTGCACCGACCAATTTTGTGGAGCCCTGCGTTATTGTGAAATTTCTTTTAGATATGTTAATTTGATCAAGTCTGTTCATGAGCATAGCAAGTGCAAAATTAATGTTAATGGAGTCCTATGAAATGAATTTCCAGTGAACAACGGAGTACTCAAAGAGAATGCGTTGTCACCAATGTTGTTTATCCTCCTCACGGATTTTGTAATCCATAGAACAGTTAGAGATGGTGAAGAAGGATTGTATTGGATTGGTAATAGGAAATTACCTGACCTAGAGTATGCTGATGACGCTGTCCTAATTAGCAGAACACCACAAGATTTACAATGCTTGCTTACCAGAATGCTTGAAATATCACAAGAGGTTGGGCTCAAGATAAATAGAAGAAAGACATATGATGAGAACGGAACAATCAATGGAAGATGGCATATCATTAGAAGGAGAAAAGATTAATGAAGTAGAATCATGTAAATATTAGGAACTATGATCTCTAATATAAGATCTTTAGAATTGGAGTTGAATGAAAGATTGAAAAAAGCAAATCAGGCAAGCAAGGGCTAGGTTCAGTAAAATTTGGAAGTCAAATCACCTGAAATTAGATATAAAAATTATCCTATATATCAGTTTAGTGAGATCTGTGTGACAGTATGCACTTGAGTCATGTTATGACAGTGAAACAGTCTCCAACAGATTTAGTAGATTTAAGAACGAAGCCCTAAGAAGAATATTGGGACTTAAATGGCAGGACAGGATTAGAAATGAAACTATAAGAGAGATTACTTGAGTGCCACATGTGGATGAGATCATGGTGAGGGGTAGATGGAGATGGTTTAGGCATGCTTTTTGCACTCCCCAAGAGAGATTAATTCAAAATACATTTAACTGGGCTATACAAAGTACTAGAAGAGTCGGAAGACCTAGGCCTACAGGGCTGAGGACTATGAAGCATGAAGTAGGAGATGATGAATGGAGAACTATTGAATTAAAACGTCAAGATAGAGACGACTGGCGAAATCTAATCGAGGCCCTTTGCGTCAATAGGTGTAGGAGATGATGATGATGATGATTAAAAGCTTTGATGACTGCTGGGTATATACATCAGATCGGATCAAGATATCTCAGCAATTGCTTTTGTGATCTATTTTTAATGGTAAAGAAACCGTATGAACAATTGATATATGGTGCCCTAGAGCTCAGTCAAACAATAGTCAATGCATAGAAATTAATATTAGTATACACATATGTATGTACATATAATGTATGTATTTGCATGTGTGCTTGTATATATATATATATATATATATATATATATATATATATATATATATATATATGCATACATACATACATACAATTTGACACTAAAATATATCCTTCCGGTACATTTCAGTCACATTGGTGGGCTATGCTCATGTCTTCATCCTGATGCAACACCTAGCACTTCCTCCTTGGCTCCAACAAGACGACTGTCACTGGCCAAAGGGGGAAAACAACCCCTTTGCTTATATGCTTGACCGTGCGCGGATTCATAAGAAACTCAATCAACCATATTCCTTTTATTATTATTATTATTATTATTATTATTATTATTATTATTATTATTATTATTATTATTTTTATTTTTAACAACTAAGCTACCACCCTAGTTGGAAAAGCATCATGCTACAAAAACAAGGGCTCAAACTTGAAAAAATAGTTCAGAGAGGAGAGGAAATAAGGAATTACGTAAACTACATGAGAAGTAATGAATAAGGAATGTAATCATCATCACCATCATCATCAGCCGTTGCGAGACCACAGCAGGACTAAGGTCTTAGACATGTCCTTCCACACACTTCTGTTTATTGATATTGCTTTGCCAGTCTATACCAGCAAATTTTCTTCGCTCATCAATACATCGTCTTCTCTTTCTATACCTGCTCAGTTTGCATTATATAGAGACCCATACTGTAATTCTCAATATCCATCTGTTATCTTTCATTTTCATCATATATGCTGTTCACGTCCATTTCTCTTTTTACATGTCGTTAGAATATCCTTATATTAAGTTTGCTTTCAAATCCATGTTGTTTTTTTACTGTCTCTTAGTGTTATTCCCATCATTATTCTTAGCATAGCTATTTGAGTTTTAAATAGTTTATGTTTCACTGCTTTTCCACTAAGTTAATACTGGTAGGACCATCTGGTTAAATGTTTTTTTTTTTTTTTTAGCATAATGAAAGCCCTTCAAAGACACAAGGAATAAATAAATCTTATGTTAGAATACTTTAAGATATCTATAAGGGACCTAAAACTATATAAAGATTGAGGGAAAGGAGTTAGATTGTGAGACCCCATAAGTCCTAAATTGTTCACAGCATACTTAGAGGAATTTTTGAGAATTTAGATTTGGGTAATATAGAAATTACCATTGATGGGGAATATCTTTTGCCAACGTATAATTTGCTGATGACAGTTCTATTTAGTGAATCATGGGAGGAATTGCAAAATAGGATAGGCGATTTGAATATAGATAGTAGAAATGTAGAACTGAAAATAGATATGATTATACGAAGATAACGTTCAATGAAAATGCAGAGACAACAAGTAAGGGTTATGGACGCACCTCTAGAGATTGTTATTGAATATGTGTACTTAGGACAGACAATAAGTGTTTCCCCAGGACACGAGGCCGAAATTAAAAGAATGATAAGCATAAGATGGAGAACTTTTGGTAAAAAAAGTGAGATTATGAAAAGTAAAATACCAATTTCTATAAAGGAAAGTATCTAATCAAATGGTTCTGCCAATATTAACTTACGTGTCAGAAACTTGACGCCGTACGAAAGCCTTAGGACATGAGCTAGTTACAACTCAAAGAGCAATAGAAATAACACTAAGTGACAGGAAAAGAGCAACATCGACACGAGAAGAAACTAAAATAAAGGACATTCTAACAACATGTAAGAAAATGACATGGACAGACTGGTTCCTAAAAATTGCAAAAAAGGAGACGAAGGAAAAGAAGACGATTGATCGACGAGCTAAGAAAATTTGCTGGTATAGAGTGGCATAGGAAGGCTATAAACAGACGGGAATGGAAAAAACATGTATGAGGCATATTTTCCTGCAGTGGACTAGTAACAGCTGTTATATATACTTATATATATATATATATATATATATATATATATATATATATATATATATATATATATATATATATATATATATATATATATATATATACTGTATATATACATACATAAAATAACCCACAATTCATAAAATTTGAATTTATTGAGCTTTCGAAGGGACCAACTCCCTTCCTCTTCAGAAATCCTGGACGGGAGATAGTCTTCGAAAACTCAAGAAATGTAATTTTTCATAAGTTGTGGCTTATTTGATGTATCATACGTACATGTAAAATTTTATATTTTAATGTGTGTATTTATATGTGTGTATATATGTATATATATATATATATATATATATATATATATATATATATATATATATATATATATATATATATATATATATATATATATATATTTGGAGCTAGAACAAGGCAGAAGGTTAGCTGATCAGAGATACTTTAGGAGGGTTCAAGCTTTTGTTACTTTATTCTGTGTTAGGGATGTGAATAACAATTTAAGAAAATTACTTACTGTTCTCGAATCTTCGATGCTAATTTCTAAATCGTTTGTATCAGTAACAACAGAAGGTTCATTGGGCATACTCTGAAACACCAGCCTTAATTAGCATAATGAAAATCAATAACAACTCTCTGTAGCCAATCACTTGGACAACAATGTAAATTAAATATCTAACTAACTCAATGATTTTAAATAAGGATGGTTGATTGGTTAAGTTAAATATTACTCTAAATCATCTTGAGAAAATTTAGATAAATAAAACTTAAAATCTCAATAGAAGTAGATATCAATTGATGTTGCTGTACAGTCATTAGAGTAGCAACAATACGTGTTATGGATTTGATATATAAATGATATACTTTCATAACACAACTGTTACATTTTTTTTATCAACTGTAATTATAGTAAAAGTCAAATACCATGTATAAACAGTGTTAGGATATGAAATGAACAAGATAATTCCGTCTTTATGTTTTTCTTTCCTGACTTAAAGATATTAGTTGTGAAAAGCTCTAAGTTTAGTCATTATGATATTGTCTATAATCGATAGGAGTTCTGAAATATAATAGCAAAGTTTTGTTCTTTTATATCAGTTCCATATGTACTATATCTCCGTAGTTTAATTTTTCTATGATAAAGATGGTGATTAATATTCATGCTTTATACATATATATGTATATATATATATATATATATATATATATATATATATATAAATATATATATATATATATATATATATATATACATATATATATATATATATATATATATATATACATATATATATATGTATATATATATTTATATATATACATATATGTGTGTGTATATAGTATATACTGTGTGATGTGTGTGTGTATATATATATATATATATATATATATATATATGTATATATATATATATATATATATTAATATATATAAGTATATACTGTGTATATATAATATATATATATATATATATATATATATATACACACATATATATATATATATATATATATATATATATATATATATATACACACACACCATCTCCTTCAGAGATGGTGTTGGGCATTGAATTTTTTGCAAGACAACCTTTCCACACGATTTTAATCAGTTTCCCGTAAGATTTACCACATTTGGTGTATAATGAAAAGTAGGGAACAGCTGCTAGCGCATAAAAAATATCGGCAAGTCCAGTTTGTTATTCGATATTCTGATATTTTCAGATGAATTGATGAAATGTTAATTTGTAATAGTAAAGACGAATAAAGGAAAACCGATTTATAATTGAATTAAGAGAGAGCAATAGGGAAACATTCCCTTTTATCAACTATGTTAAAGGGAAAGGGAAAAAATAAAGTTTAATAACTAAAGAACATACACAGGGAAGATATAATGCAAAGAAGATGGGAAGACGGTGAAACACTCAAAGGCGATGGACTTAAAGGGTGATTTTTGAAGACGGAAAGTGGTAAGAAAAATCAGGAAAGAAGAGAATCAGGGATGGCCAATATTATTTAGCAAAGAGCTGCGAAATTGAAGTATTAGAGAATAGACTAAATTGATATATGGATAGAGGGAAGAGAAGTGGCACCGGAAACGAGGGAAGATAAATTCAGATCTCACCAACTTTTATTATTATAGATAACTTTGAAGGCTAAGCCCCGCACAATAGACAGGAGCATTCATTGATTGATTTTTTGATTGATAAATATTTAGCATTTGTAAGAAATACGCGCGCGCGCGCGCGCGCGCGAGAGAGAGAGAGAGAGAGAGAGAGAGAGAGAGAGAGAGAGAGAGAGAGAGAGAGAGAGAGAATCCACGTTTAACAAATAACATGATAATCAAAGTTGCAATACTATTTCATGGATAAAGTTTACTGCCGTTAAGTAAGAAACAGTATTGCCTTCTGTGAGTAACAACCTTTGTATCACGCCATATTTCCTTTTCCTGAAATGTGCCGAAATCCATGAATTCAACTATATAAATAATAATAATAATAATAATAATAATAATAATAAAAATAATAATAATAATACCACGCACACCCAGGATTCTTTGTATTAAAAAAGAGTGAAAAAAGGAAACAAAAACCAGATGGGAAAAGGGAAAGGCGAATGCATCTTAACATTATATTGACGAGTTGACAGAAAAGCTAAGATGGAGAAGCTGTTAAGGATCTTGTAATGTATACTGTATATATATTATTGGACAATGAATTGAAGAATGAAGCTATAAGACGAAATTAAAGTTATAATTTAGCGAGACTATGAGAGAAAGATAGGTAATGGCAGTCCTATGAGATTCAGGGCCTCTGTAACACGGTTTTTTCGCAATAACTTTTTTTCTATGAATTTCATAAATATAACGCTTATTCAGAATGCACATTATATCTACACATAAATTTTGACTATATTCTGCATTACGTAGGTTGAATAAATTTGGTACTTTATTAAGTAAAAGTGACGATTTTTGAAGACGGGCCAACTTACTCAGAGAAAAGGTTTCGAACGCACTCGTTACGTAACTTATGACGGCATTTCTTCTCTCTTTCTCGATCGATGATTGGTTATACGTAACGAAGGCTATACCTCTGCCAACAATAACACAAAAGTGTAAATAAAAGCAAAGCAGTACACCTTCATGAACTCTGAAACCTCTCCACTGAGAATTGTCATAATGAACAAACGAACAAAATATGTTAATAAATACAAAAACACTTCGATTATTTGTCTAAGTCCCAAAATAAGTTTCCTAAGAAATAACAGTCTACTTTATAGGTCACAATCAGATTGACAAAGTGTATGGAATAGTTGGTAATTTTCAAAAACGTAGTAGACCAGCTTGATTTGATAACTGCTATATCCAATGTCAAGCAATTTTTATTCATTGTCTATCTACCTACCTATTTACTGTAAAAAAAAAAGAAAGCCGGTACCATATTTTGGCTTTAAACCTTCACCAATAATTATCGTCAGAATGATGACTTCAAGAGGCTCCACCCACTTTGGCCTCGTTATAATTCAGGATAACACTGAAGGCTATCATGGACATTGTTGGATCAGAAAATTTAAATTCTGGCTATAAAAACTCATTTCTCGAGTAGTTGTAAGAAGTGCTAAATGATCCTCAAGGATCCCAGCAGTTGGCCTAAACGTTTAATTCATGTATACTACTGTTGCGGCTATACTGCTACAGTAGTATTACTAGGCTAGCACAGATACCCCACCCACATATATGTATCGTTCCGCCATTCATAAAGTCTTTGTCATGTTTTTTCACTGTGCAATAAGCCATGGCCTCCTCAGAAATTAAGTTTAACATTAGATGATAGGTTATTTCATTAAGCGGACAAATTATGGCAACTGGGTATGTTATTGCCGATGTTGAAGCTAAAGATAAAGTATGGTATCATTCCTTCATTGCATTATCATCTTTACTACTATTTGTTTGGCTACATGTAATTAATTTAAAGGATAAATGAATTATGTTCACTTTACTTATATAAATTCCCATTAGATGTACAAATAAAACTCCTAAAACTATTCATGATTTATTTACAAAATGCAGTCATGCCCAAAACATAGCCAACACGGTCGTATGGCCTAAGAAGAAGAACAAAAATTATATCGGATGATCCGTTGGTCTGATGGAGATTTTAGCACAAAAAATATTATTTTAACAAAAATAGTTATATAAAGACTGTTTACATACAATCTCTCTCTTTCTTTCTCTCGTGGTGGCATAGTGAATTGTTAATGGAAATGTTCAAAAGCCTGAATGACATTACAAGTATTATAAGCATGTTACGCTAAATACAAATCAGACCATAAACATTGGATTTAAACTAGAAACTGAATAATTACCTATTCAGTCTATAGTAAATATGGCCACGGGCTTTTTCTTGACTGTATAAAGTTGCAAGTCGTAAGACAAATGCAGTTTTGCAACCACGGGGGCTATTCCAAATCCTGTTAGCCATTCTTGACTGTTATGGGTTTCAGAGCCGATGGAAGAAGGTGAATGGGTGTCTGGTGGATGGGCGGGGCAAAATTTTGTCAAAAGATGTTTACATTGCTTATGTAATGAATGTTTTCGACTCTTGGCTCGTTATCACTGGCCATGGCGTCGGCTAGATCATTTTTACTCTATAAAAATTAAAACTATCGAGTTTAGGTTATTGATAATGCTGACAAAATTTGTGCGTGGTTGTAAAATATACATATGTCAACTTTCAGCTACATCAGATGCTTCGATAAGGAGCAAAGTCCAAAAAACCGTGTTACAGAGGCCCTGAATCTCATAGTAGGTTTTGATGGAAACAGTTTCTTATCTCTAATTAATGAAAACATTGCTCTTTTATTTAATAAACGTATTAAGACAAATATTCAACTGAGAGAAAGAGAAAAGGATTAGAAGTTAAGAATACCTTAGCTATTTTTTATATGTCGTGCAAACATTAGATTGCTTTGCATTTAACTAAAAGGATTAAGCAATCATTTAAATGTTAGATGTTAATGGATTCATAATGACTGCAGAATTTCAACTTGATCACTAGCTTTTACAAACAACCAGGCAGCTTTAACACTTCAGCCATTTTTTTTTTTCGCAATGGACTGCCTTGCACTATGAGATAAAACCTAATGCTCTTTTCCGGTGTGTTTGAATACTGTGTCAACAAATTTCTTGTTTGTTCATTTATTATTTCGTTATTATTTCTATTTTTTATTCAGTAATCAATAGATTTATTCATTTATTGACATATTACATGCCATGGGAAGGTTGAGTAGATGAGCATCTTATTTCATAAAGGAAAGAAGCGAAATGTCGTTGAAGGAAATTCCAGAGAGACCTAGACCTAATCTGGATGAAGCGCTGAATCTACATTTCAAGAGTGCATTGGAGTCGAGAAAAATGATAAGGCTAAAATAACAAAGGTCGTCGGTGATCGACGCTTCAAAATTAGCGTTTTTTTTTTATTACCATTATTGTTACCGTGATTAAGCGCAACAGGTTTTGGACAGACATTTCCCATGGATGGGAATCCTATTTCTTTGAATTTTTAGAAAAGGGTTCGGAAGCAGAAGGAATTAATGTTTAAATATTTAATCAACGATGAATTCCTTTACAAACCATTGCTAATAAAGATGGTCTTTATGTAAAAAAAATTTCAGACAAAAAGAATGTAGGAATATGAGGAAAAATACCAAAGTACTAATAAAGTAGACAAAAATAAATTATGTAGAACGAAAATTCTGTTTACCCGGTAAGAGATTTTTAAGGATTATGATTAAATAGGAGAATTATGGTCGAATAATATAACGAGATATTTAAGCTTGAGGATATGAATAAATTAGGAAAACTTAATAAAAGGTACTTGAATGGCAAGTGGACATTAGTATGAGAATGAATTATGTATAAGTCTTCTTTTTTGTCCAAAGTGGTGTATAATTTGACTTGGTTATTTAAGCATATATATATATATATATATATATATATATATATATATATATATATATATATATATGTATGTATATATATACATATATATACATATATATATACTGTATATATATATGTATATATATATACACATATATATATATATATATATATATATATATGTGTGTGTGTGTGTGTGTGGATGTGTGTATGTATCTATCATATTTATTCCTCGTACGATGTAAGGTATGTTAGCTTTTGCATGTACATCGACTTCTCCTTGGTGATACACTAGGTATTATTATTATTATTGTTGTTATTATTATTATTATTATTATTATTATTATTATTATTATTATTATTATTATTATTAGTATTATTATTATTATAAGCTAAGCTACAACCATAGTTGGAAAAGCAAGATGCTGTAAGCCCAAATATTAGAATAGATCTTTCATATGTAAACTATAAAAATTTAACAAAACAAAAGGAAGATAAATAAGATATAACAGTGTACCTTCAAGCAAGAGAACTCTAATCCAAGATCGTGGATGGCCATGGTACAGAGGCTATGGCACTACCCAAGAAAAGAGAACAATGGTTTGATTTTGGAGTGTCCTTCTCCTAGAAGACCTGCTTACCATAGCTGAAGAGTCTCTTCTACCCTTACCAAGAGGAAAGTAATCACTGAACATTTAGTGCAGCAGATAACCTCTTGAGTGAAGAATTGTTTGATAATCTCAATGTTGCCAAGTGTATGAGGACAGAGGAGAATGTGGAAAGAATATGCCAGACTATTCAGTGTACGTGTTGGCAAAGACAGAATGAGAAGTAACCAGACAGAGGGATCCAATGTAGTACTGTCTGGTCAGTCAAAGGATCCAATAACTCTCTAGAGGTAGTATCTCAACGGGTGGCTGGTTCCCTGACCAACTTACTTCCTACTACCTTGATGGAAATGTGTCTGTGCATGCATCTTTTTATGATAAATTCGGGGTAATACATGATTTAGCAAAGTATGCTTATTCAGAGGCTGCCCAAGAAGCGTCAGCGCAAAGCAAGTCTAATATAAAACAATAAAAACAAATTATCGTCTTCTCACACAAAATATAAGTTTAAATATTCCCGACCGAGAACTGCAGTCGTAATGCCTCGAAGTCGGCAGGGCTCTTGACTTTATAACGTTGTTTAAAAATAGACTTGTAAGAGAGTGAACGGGGAAAATTTGAACATGTACATCACAAGAATAAATAATATTGAGAGAGAGAGAGAGAGAGAGAGAGAGAGAGAGAGAGAGAGAGAGAGAGAGAGAGAGAGAATAACCTCATACAGTAACTATGGGAAGACTTGCTATGATTACTAGATCTGCCGAGAGAGAAGATTATTTTTGGCCGCAGATGAATAAGAAAAGGGTGAATGGAAGCATATAATAGGATTGTTAGGTAGAGGTACGCTTCTCAAGATGAAATATGGAAGCTACCAAAAAGAAATATCGCCCACGGAAATTCCCCCAATAAGTAAAATTCCTTTCCCTTTTACTTAATCCTGTGTACCTGCTTAAATTATTACAGAGGAATAACAATATTTGAATCTTTACATCTACTTTATCGGCTGGTCAACTCCCAACATTTAGCTAATATATATATGTATATATATATATATATATATATATATATATATATATATATATATATGCGTGTGTGTGTGTATGTGTGTGTACACATATATATAGTCTGGCATATTCTTTCCACATTAACCTCTTTCTTAATACACTAAGTTTTTCTTCGCTCAAGCGGTTAACTACTGAGATGTAATTGTTCAGTGACTACTTTCCTCTTGGTAAGGCCAGAGGAGACTCTAGCTATGGTAAGCAGCTCTGCTAGAAGGACATTCCAAAATCAAACAATTGTTCTCTAGTCATGGGTAGTGCTATAGTCTCTGTACCATGGTCTTCCATTCTGTTGGAGTAGAGTTCTCTTGTTTAAGAGTTCACTGGGTCACACTATTTTATCTTATTTCTCTTACTTTTTTTTTTAAGTTTTAATAGTTTATATCTGAAAGATCTATTTTGATGTTGTTACTATTCCTAAAATATTTTAATTGTTCATTACTTCTCTTGTAGTTTATTTATTCCCTTATTTCTTTTCCTTCTGTTAGAGCCCCTGGGCTTGTAGTATCCTGCTTTTCCAACGAGGGTTGTAGCATAGCTAGTAATAATAATAATAATAATAATAATAATAATAATAATAATATGTTTGTATGTGTATCCATACTCTCTCTCTCTCTCTCTCTCTCTCTCTCTCTCTCTCTCTCTCTCTCTCTCTCTATATATATATATATATATATATACTGTATATATACACTTACTTGCTCACTTACTTTAAAATCTAATGAATCGTATATAAGAATTGCAACTACCATGGCTAATCTCAGACTTGAGCCCTTATGATTGGATGCAGTAGTGACAGTGTCCACCTGAATGGAATCAAATATGTTAAATGTATCTCCTCTGTGTCAATCTATAGATAGGTAGCGACACTCATATGTGATTAGTGATAAATCTTTTGTAGTTATGTATGGTTATGCACGTAACTCAAAGGAACACGTGATTTCTAGTCGCAAATAACCAAAAGGAGAAAATGGAAACAACTACTATTCAGATGTTTACCTGATATGTGCGATAATGAAACGACATTTTAATAGAAAGTCCTTGAGATTTTGGAAGAGTGGTGTGCCGTCTCTGACCAAGTTTGGGATGACCTTGGGACATTATCACCCGTACTATGAATGGATGGCGAGCGATTGTTACATAGTTCCGATAGGCCCTGCTGCTTCCTCCGGTCGCCTCAGGTAGGAGCAGTAAGGGATTCAGCATATGGAGCTTCATTCATGGTAGGTATTGGGGGAGAGTGGGCTGTGGCACCCTAGCAGTACCAACCAAACTCGGCTCAATCCCTCGTCAGGCTGGGATGAACGAAGAGAAGAAAAGCCCCCTTTTGTTCTTTTTCTTTACCATTGGCTACTCCCCAAAATTGGGGAAGTGCCCTGGTAGATAGGTAGACTATGTCGTCCATACAGTGTGTGCCATTTGAGTTCCGAACGTTGAGTGACATATGCCTTACCACATAAAAGGATTTAGATATTGATAAGGATGGCTGGAAAAGAGAATATAAACATTCTTCCATGGAGATTGTGAGTTATTGTAGAATTGGCTCTTTGTATTTTCTTTTGTATAGATGAAATGGGAGGTGAAATGCAGCCTTTATAGAAAACCTGCCAATATTTCCTCTTATGTATTGGTTTATTCAGGCTACAATAGTGAAGTTTAGTAATCAATATTCAAAACAATGTTTTTTGTAAGATCAATACACCATGTGGTCCTGAATACATTTATGACGAAATTTTTGTGTATTTAAGAATGTATATTGTTAGGAAATTAAGATATTGAGAACATGTAGAAGGTGATGCAACAGGAACGGCAAAAAGATTTGTTATAACAATAATAGACAGGGGTATTGCAAAACCATACTCTTGAGGCCGTATTGTAGTGAAGTATTCCCTATTTATAGGAAGGCATGAGCGTTAACGAATTATATAAGAACAATATAATATTGAAAAATATTCTGACAATCTTTTTTTTTTTTATGTTGACCATGCTACAGATTTCATATCAGTAAACCTGTTAAGTTACTTAAAAAGAGAATTTAACATCGTGATAATTTTTAAGTGGTGCGAAAAATAATGGTGCTATTTTCTCTCATGTTAGTGATAAAATCAGAATTAATTGGACAGGTAGAAATTGGTTTATTCTAATAATATGAGGAAAAGAAATAATAATACAACCAATCTTTATGAAATTGATTTTTATGAAAATATTTATATATAAACATCAGCTTAAGAATGTTTACTCGATTTATCTACAAGGAAATTATAGATTGTTAGCTATTAATGTTGCAATTGGACTGAGTAATGTTCCCAACCTAATACCTTCTATTTGATACTAAGGTGTCCTGGGAACAGTATTAAATTTTGGAAATATTACTGGATATGCCATTTTCTTTGTTTGTACGTTGCCTTCATCCATGTTTACATTATATACTAAAAAGCTTCGACTATACTATCATTCACCGATCCTTACGAGGATGTTTTGATGGAATAAAAAACGTTCAGTGTTTATGCCTTTTTTTCATTCATTTCTGAGTGGGTTTTGCATACGTGTATATATATATATATATATATATATATTTATATATATCATGGGATTTTTGCATATATATTTAGCGCACGAGACGGCTAAACATTTAGTTAGATACAGTACGCAAACGCAGACCCAGGCGCACAAGCACCCCTTTCACGCGGAGAGGTGAGTGTGACCGGAAAGAAATACATACTATATATATATATATATATATAGAGCCAGACACTTGCTCTTTATTATATGGGTGATATATATATATATATATATATATATAGATAGAGCCAGACACTTGCTCTTTATTATATGGGTGATTATATATACATATATGTATGTATATATATATATATATATATATCATACATATATATATATAAACACACATATATATATACATATATATATATATATATATATATAATATATATTTATTTATGTGTGTATATACACTATCTATCTATCTATCTATCTATATATATATATATATATATGTATATATATTTGTTTTTCACGTACACACACACACACACATATATATATATATATATATATATATATATATATATATATATGTGTGTGTGTGTGTGTGTGTACGCCTTGCCTTCATTCCCTTATTTTCTGAAATAGGTCTCTATTGAATAATCAAGGAATATTCAAGTAGTAAAGCAATTAGAACAAAAAATCTTATGCCTATACGACCACCAGTAACTTTTAATAAGGGGTATGCTGTTTACTTAGGTACTTGAATGGGACATCATTTAATTTTTATTTCCCCTTCCACATAAGAGCGTAACCCAAGAGTACCACTATCATTTCCTCATAAAACTTTGCCGAGACTCAATTCTTACAATAATTTCTCTCTCTTCAAGATATATATATATATATATATATATATATATATATATATATATATATATATATATATATATATATATATATTAGGTTTTTTAAGGGGCCGCTTTACTTCTTTATTTTATCATATGCGCGTTCTTCACATGCCTCTTTTGCATAATCTCGAAAAAGTAAAAGTAATGTTCGAGTTAGTGGCCATTAATAAAAAAGAAGCTTTTAATTATGATTGTGTAGCAGTATAGGTTTGAGAGAAGTGTGACCATTTTTTCCTACAGAGCTCTTAAAAATTGCGCATAGTCTCTAACTCATTTCCAATTAAGTCTTTCCATTCAGTATTTGCAAATATGTAGCCTTTTTAAGATGCAACTTCATCTTCCAATCCTCTCTTTAAAAATGATGAAGGTGAGATTGTGCTGGGTTTTCTTTCATTGTTCATCTGAAGATTATATCTATTATCAAGACCGCAACCTCAGAAAATCTGGTGCAGCCTCAAGCGATGGTTTTGCGAGTATCTTCCAATCCCTAGTTTTCTTACATTCTGCTCGACCGTGCAGGCTTGCAAACGATAAGTCTACGGAACAGCTGGTAACGATTTTAATTAAAACGCAATGGACTTATCCAGATAAATTGATGCATCGTATTCTCGAATATTCACCTTATTGTAAATTATTAAATTTCGTCCTATTTTTCCGATAAGTTATTATTTGACAATTTATGGTTGGAATTGTGCTCCATGTTAGTGCTGACGAAGTTTTGCAGTTGGCTTAAAGCTGTCTTCTCGTTCTCAAAGCGTCATTCGTAACATTTTTTTTCGATGACTGATATTACTTTCATTAATATAGATATATATATATCTATATATATATATATATATATATATATATATATATATATATATAGATATATATATATATATATATATATATGTATATATATATGTATGTATATATTTATATATATATATATATATATATATATATATATATATATATATATATATATATATATATATATGTATATATATATATTATATGTTTTTGGTTATTAGTTACGGTTATTGAGGTTTAGAAAAAAAATAGAATGATTTTCCTCTGAGAGTTAAAATTTCTCATTTTTTGGAGTACGAAAATATTACAAGTAAAAGGGAGATAG
Source organism: Palaemon carinicauda (assembly GCF_036898095.1). Classification (NCBI taxonomy): domain Eukaryota; kingdom Metazoa; phylum Arthropoda; class Malacostraca; order Decapoda; family Palaemonidae; genus Palaemon; species Palaemon carinicauda. The sequence continues at coordinate 239,183,586 of NC_090725.1, read as the reverse complement.
ATGATTTTTTTTTTGCAGAAAAGATAAATTTGTCCAAATATTGTTGGCTTTAAATGTATATTTTCTTTTATAGAGTTTTGTTAATCATACCATGCTAGGTTGTACTTTTTTCATCGGACTGTGAAAACGTTACGATCATTTAACTTTTTTCTCTGAATCCGTTATGTTTTTCCCGATGGCCTTATGATTGAACATTCTCACTGGACTTTGGTTACTTAAGATATTATTTCGATAATGTTAACTTTTTTTATGCAAGTTTCGGTTTTTCCCTTGTTCGTTGCACAATACATTTTGCTCTTTGAAGCTTGTTGAACTGCATTGAAACGCCATTCTTGTGAGAAAGTAGCGTGCTGTTGTGTTATTGACTTTTTCCTCAATAGTTAGGTCAAAATGCGTTTATTTCTGCTTGCTTTTATGCAGACTACATATTGCTTAAGATGATCCGCGTACATAAACGCTTAGTTGTTTGTATCTGAATAACATTAGAGTGATATTAACATTGCAAATTGGTTATTAATAGAGAGCATAAATTTTGCGTTTTGAAGGTAATGAGATATACATAAATATGGTCTGGATAAATGTTGAAAATCAAGGACAAGTTGCTCGCCGATGAGTTTTCTGTGAAGGTGTAAGTAACCGCTAAGGTTGGGCAAGTTTTCTGCAAACCTGTAAACGGGAGTGGCATCCATGATTCAACAGTTTGTAGACACACACACACACACACACACACACATATATATATATATATATATATATATATATATATATATATATATATATATATATATATAATATATATATATATATGTATTATACATAAATGTGTGTGTTTGTATACTTGTGCATAATAACACAAAGCAAGTACGTGAAAATCAGGGCGTCTTTGGAAATTTACTATTTAATCATTATTGGTGATGCTGTGTCGATATATCAGCACAGGATTCATGGCTATATTTACATTTATTTACACTTAAATACTTGTGTTTTTGTGCTCATGTTCTATTTATAAGTGTGTAGATTTTTCCATCCAACATAAACAGTCTTTCACTTAAAATATTCCTGCTGGTTAATTCCCTTAACGTATTACTTATTTATCGCATATACTGAAGTCTTTAGAAAAAAATGGCGACCATCATTTTCCCCTAATCGATCGGACAATTTGTTTTCTCCTGATCCAATAAAGATAAAAGTCATCGGAAAACTTATCTCCAGTCGAAAGGAAATGTTCTTGTGCTAATTCTGGCACCGGGCCAAAGACCTGGATCCTGCCAATATAATCTCGGGTATATCGATTGTCGAGGTTTTCGAAATTAAGGCTGCGATGTTGGGCACTGTAGGAAGAATTGACAAGTCGGTAGAATTGAAAAGTCAAAATGGCTAGATTTGACGAAGTAAAAGGGGTCTAGATTTGACAAGGTAAGAGTGGCTAGGTTTGACAAGGTAAGAGTGGCTAGGTTTGACAAGGTAAGATTGGCTATGTTTGACAGGTCAAGAGTGATTAGATTTGACTAGTCATGAGTGGCTAGGTTTGACAGGTCAAGCGAGAGAGAGAGAGAGAGAGAGAGAGAGAGAGAGAGAGAGAGAGAGAGAGAGAGAGAGAGAGAGAGAGAGAGAGAAGCAAATCATATGGGAGATGCAGAAATTAAAAAAGCCAAAAAAAGGGTGTTAATATAAATTATGTAGGAAAACGATTAAAACAAACGGATGTGTGTGTGTGTGTGTGTGTGTGAGAGAGAGAGAGAGAGAGAGAGAGAGAGAGAGAGAGAGAGAGAGAGAGAGAAACCTTAGTTATTTTGAAAAGGCTGTTCATGTCATCTTTCAGTCTAAATATTGAGAAGACCCTTAGCATTAAAATCTCTCTCTCTCTCTCTCTCTCTCTCTCTCTCTCTCTCTCTCTCTCTCTCTCTCTCTCTCTTTTGAAGGGAATCAATAGGATAGTCTCTTTCATCTGCGATTAAGAAGGTACAAAGCATGTTTTTGGAGCCTTTCATAATTTCAAAGATTAAATATTGACCGGGAAAGAAAATTACGGCAAGGAAGATTGTTGTATGACTTCAGGGAATCTAGACCTCCTATGATGATGAAAGAAGTTTTGTGGTTATATTAATGGAGTATGTGATGAGTAATGCTTCATATAGTTATGGAAACCGAGGAGTTGCTGGATTCTGTTTGACTTCCTCATCTATGGAACTGGTGGGTTTTAGTTTGCACAGGAATAACTTAATTACTACAGATCTCCAAG
>NC_090725.1:239168844-239176344 GCF_036898095.1 Palaemon carinicauda | reverse complement strand
TATGTGCCTGAACATGTTCTGAAATAAAGTAAGGCAGATCCAGTCCGGATTTACATCTGTTCCTGTTTTCTCTACGATTTTTTTCACATGCACACACTTACACACACACATACACTTACACACACGCACACAAACTATATGTATATATATATATATATATATATATATATATATATATATATATATATATATATATATGCAAATACATACGTACCTACATGCTAAACCCTTGTGTGATCATGCTTCTTTATATTCATATTGCTGTATAATCCAGCACATACTTGAGTCATTAGTCAAAAGAACAATTATTAGCATAAACCTTTGTTATGAAAAGAGACTGGAATAGATTTTTTTATAGGATTCTATATGATGAAAATTATTTAGTTCTGTAGGTACATGTGATAAAAGGATAAAAGAAGTAGAAAAGGCTGGTATATTTGTACAATTTTATGATAATATATATATATATATATATATATATATATATATATATTATATATATATATATATATATATATATATATATATATTTGTGTGTGTGTTTGCGTGCGTGGGTATGTGTGTGTATGTGTAAACCAATGACGTTCAGTCACTAGTAAAAGCTTAAAGTGTAGTTTTGACATCAGATCTGGTAAAAAAAAATAAATTAAAGAAGTGTTTTCAAAAAGATCTCCAGTTATGTAAAATCCATAAAGATATTTTTTTTTATACTGATTCAAAAGTAATTTGGAATAATTTTAAATTAAAGATAACAAAAGTAATTCAGGGAGAAGATGATAATTTTCATTTTAGATAGATATTATATTGAAGCCAGTAAATGCTACATTGAAGAAATCGTACACTCTATTTGAAACCGATTAGATGTAAGTTTTAACTCTGATGTGTTTGTACTGTTTTTGATAACCCCCCCCCCCCTGAAAGTTCATATTAAAGTGTTGGTGCGTTAGTATTGTATGTTTACGAATGCATCAAAGTTGACTCTTGTAGGTAACTTACTTTACATATGAGATTTTAGTAAACTCCCGGTAGTAATTTCATTTTTTTACCATCCTAGTGAACATATGATTTTTTCTCAACAAATTTGTAGATGCTGGAAGTTTTTACTTAAAAAATTCACCAAAATACCGAGGATAGTCTTATACATAATGTGTGGTATGTATATGCATTTATATAAATTTATACATTTTATAATTGCACATACACAAACACACACATATATACTATATATATATATATATATATATATATATATATATATATATATATATAGATATATATATATATATATATGTGGATGAAAATCAACGGAATATCGTGCACAAATAGAAACAATTTTTTACCTCATACTTGGGATCGAACCCTAGCCCCTTCAAGTGAAAGGCCAAGTCGCTTTTAACCATGCCACCAAAGGCTCAAAAGAAATCGGAACCTAATTGATAACTGCAGATCAGGATTTACCTGGCGAAGTATATATATATATATATATATATATATATATATATATATATATATTTATACATATATATACATATATATATATATATATATATATATATATATATATATATATGTGTGTGTGTGTGTGTTTGTGTGTGTTTACATACTGTATATATATATATATATATATATATATATATATATATATATATATATATATATATATATATATATATATATATATACATCATTGAAGTCCATTGCCTTAGTAGCGTGAATGTGTTTCCTACAGGAATTCTCGTATTTTCGCAGCTTTGGGTTCTTTCGCGTGATGCTTTGATTGAAGAAACTATGACTATTCTATTTCTTTTTCCTTTATTCTACCACTACAGCACTGTTTTAACGATATATGGCTATATCAAGTGATTACTGATAACTATGGATTTATCAAGTGAATATTGATCATCATAGGTTTACAATTGTTTTTATAATACGAGGTTCAGCTAAAATTACGAGGAGACCCTGCCTTTCCTCACTGTTCTAGTTAAACAGCAAGATGACTAATTCAAGATATCGGTATGCCCGAAATCAACCGCCGAAGGGAGATACTTAAATGCCATAGGTGAATGCTCCGAAGCATACAAAAGGCAGTATTAAGTGCTTACACCAAAACAGCATTCACATACATCACATCTTGGAAAGACTTAGATTCCGAACTAATACGAATTTTACAACTACTAACCAATAACGGTTATCAAAATATCATTACAAAGACGAAAGCCAACCCCTGCCAGGAATCATCCCTCGAGGTGTTACCCCGAAAGCCCCTTACCGGAAAGTAAAACTTACAGTATATAGCAAGCCCATTTTAGATATGGTTCTTGTAATGAGGAAGAGTACCGTCACCGGACGACCAAAGGAAGCGTCTACAAACTTAGTCTATAAGTTTTCATGGCTCTAGGACTTTGGACACTACCACGATACTCCGAAGATATATACTGGCCCATAGAATTTAGTGGGTAATACACCAACATTATATTGATATCCGCGGCCGGAAACCTTCCCGGAAAGAACTAATTGTTTGAATCGAGATCGTTCTCAAGGAGAACAACTACGGAAGGCTCATTATAACTGAAGCTGTAAGCATCGCCGTAGAAAGAACAAAACTGAAAATTCAACCGTATTCTAATTATAATCACCCTTCAAGCAGAAAGAGAATTTGTAATGGGGTGCAAAAGTATGAAGTGGTACGTCCCCCAACATGTGAAATCATGTGCTCTATCGCATCCCTGAAATAGATAAGGAGCAGCGTTACGTATCTCTGGTCCTCAGCATGACACTAACGGCAAAGAGGTAGTGAGTGTCTCATCTGTGGCGCAGATGGTCTCTGTGATGGTGCGTTTCCACAAGTTTCTGTATATATATATATATATATATATATATATATATATATATATATATATATATATATATATATATATATATATAGATAGATAGATAGATAGATAGATAATACATCTTCAATATATATGGTATTCATGTTTTTATAAACTTGTCATAATTTTTTAATTGTCGGTTTGCTTTAGTTTTCTTTGGCCCTTATGTTCTTCTCTTAAGAGGAAGCCTCGCTTCTTAATTGATTAATACATTGCATTGTTTTTCAAGTCAGTTTATCTTATTCCACTATATAAGTGCAATATGGGACCAAGGCTATTTAATTTTGTATAAAAAACAGATTTCCCTCTTGTTAGAATAGTGTTATCAGTACATTTCATCTGATGCAGTGTAGGCATTTCACATACGGGTAGATCTTTAAAGCATTCCTCCTGTCTAAGCTGCACTAACTTCTTAGCCTTGTATTTTACCTTGTTTTCTTCCATTTTGCTTTCCAACCTCTGATCGTTTCGTTATGGGTCACTTACGGGATTTCCTGTCAGTTTCACCTCTGTCCTAGTGCCGTGCCTTATATTATTATTATTATTATTATTATTATTATTATTATTATTATTATTACTTTCTAGGCTACAACCCTAGTTGGAAAAGCAGGATGCTATAAGCCCAGGGGCTCCAACAGGGAAAATAGCCCAGTGATGAAAGGAAACAAGGAAAAATAAAATATTTTAAGAACAGTAATATTAAAATAAATGTTTCCTATATAAACTATAAAGATTTTAACAAAACAAAAGGAAGCGTAATAAGATAGAATAGTGTGCCCAAGTGTACCCTCAAGCAAGAGAACTCTAACCCAAGACAGTGGAAGACCATGGTACAGAGGCTATAACACTACCCAAGACTAGAGAACAATGGTTTGATTTTGGAGTGGCCTTCTCCTAGAAGAGCTGCTCACCATAACTAAACAGTCTCTTCTACCCTTACTAAGATGAAAGTGGCCATTGAACGATTACAGTGCAGTAGTTAACCTAGTGAGGGAAAAATAATTGTTTGATAATTTTAGTGTTGTCAGGTGCAAGAGGACAGAAGAGAATATGTAGAGAATAAGCCAGACTATTTGGTGTATGTGTAGGGAAAGTGAAAATGAACCGTAACCAGAGAGAATGATTCAATTTAATACTTTCTGGCCAGTTAAAGGACCCCATAACTCTCTAGCGCTAGTATCTCAATGGGTGGCTGGTGCCCTGGCCAACTTTCTACCCATATTAAAAAAAAAGAAAAAACAATCAGAGAAACTTATGGCTGTGGTATTCTATTGAAAAGGACCCTGTCTGGCAATCTGTTTAACGGGGTTCGAGCTACACTCCAGCTAGATAGTTTCTTGTAGTGTCTACAACCTCACCATCCTAGTGAACTCCTGAGTCATCCGGAGCCAGCTTGATGGAGAGCGACCTTGGGCCCTGATCATATGTATATATGGTTAGTCTCCAGGGCATTGTAACTGTCCCTTGCCTCTGCCATTCATGAGCGGATTTTAAACCTTTAAGGGAAGTTCCATTGTACAGGTGGTGTCAAATTCTTATACATAATTGATGAAGCCTTACGAGGTTATTGTAAGCTTTTATTGGTATCACATCTCTGTAGCTGGCATGGGAAGACTGTATGTTGGTTTTCACACCCCAATGACATCCATAACCAATCAGTTTATTCTTATTTCTATTCTCATCAATATGTTTAGAATTATTATCAGTGTGAGTTTAACATCCCAGTAGGTAGACATCTTTTATTACAAAAGCAGGTAAGTTTGACCATCATTTATAATTTTGGAGGTACAGCCAGATAAATAAGGAATTTCGCAGTATATAATTTATTCTATGGCGGGATCGGGTTGATAATCAGTTTTCACTTGCATGACTAGGAAAGGTTAGGTCATAGAAAAGACCCTGGTCTAGTTTCTCCACCATTCCCGGAGGAGCAGTAATGGTCAGTTAGATGATCAATTTTGAGAATATTTTATAATTTATTATTTCTTAGTTGAAGATGATATGCAGTGCAGGTGGTTAGAATTTGGAGTCATATTCATTTGACATTTATTTTTCCCATTCAGAGAGCAGGTTGTAAGGAGGAATAATTTGTAGATATGTTAACTAGCTAACAGTGTATCAGTATTTTCTGGTGTTTTCGGAAAATTATATATATATATATATATATATATATATATATATATATATATATATATATATATATATATATATATATATATATATATATATATATATATATACCTAGATGCTTACACACACACACACATATGTATATATATATATATATATATATATATATATATATATATATGTGTGTGTGTGTATATATGTATAGATAGATAGATAGATCGATAGATAAATACTCTTCATAATTTATTACTTCTGCCAAAGAGGGTAATTTTAGAGTTGGTATATTTCATGAATAATTTATTAATTTATTTATCTGTGTGCCTGTGGACATTTATTCATCTATTTGTCTGTGTATCTGTGGACAGGATTACGTCAAAACTACTCGACGGATTTTGACGAAATTTTCACCACAGATAGATCTTAGTATATGGACGATCCCATTAACTTTTGGAGATGATCTGTACCAGATCCAGATTTAGATTTTTCACAATTTTAAAGATTATGTTAAAACATATTGACACATTGGATTGATATCATATTTTAACAATTGATAGATATTATGCATCGAAAAAAACATGAAATTTTGAAGGTGATACGGATCAAGATTACGATTACGATTCTGGATCAACATTGCACTATTTACCATCTACGCCTTATGAAAAAATGGGATGCGATGTCCGTAGACTAAGTTAAATGTTGACAATATTCATTAGCGGAGGTGTGAAAACTCTGATTGCTCTTGTTTTATGTATTTCAACATGAAGCCATTACCCTTACATGAAATGGCTCCAGAGATAAAACAACCTTGTTAGGGGGAACAATTTATGGACATGACCTAGAAGTGGTAACCTATTAGAAATGTCCCTGCTTGGCGATCTGCCAGACTGGGGTTATAGATTTGCTCAAGCTCGATAGTTTCTTGTAGTGTCTGTAACCTCACTATCCTTGTGATATAAGGATGGGGGTGTTTAGGGGAGCCTATATGTCTACCTTCCGAGTCATCAGCAGCCATTGCCTGGTCCTAGCTTGGGTGACAAGGCGGCTTAGGTGCTGATCATCTGTATACAGTATATGGTTAGTCTCTAGGCCATTATCCTGCTAGAGCATTGTCACTCCCCATTAAACAGACATTGTCACATCCATCCTTTTAACTTGTGAATTGTAGATGAAACCACTGATAAGTAAAGCTTCCCACCAAGTGGCTTCACATAGCGAAACAGAGTACCCATAAGTAGTGTAATGTCGAATCAATAATACGCTTATTATTATTATTATTATTATTATTATTATTATTACTTGCTAAGCTACAACCCTAGTTGGTAGTAAAGCAGAATGCTATAATGCCGTGGGCTCCAACAGGGGAAATCGTCCAATGAGGAGAGGAAATAAGGAAACTAAAAGAGAAGTAATTAAAAATTAAAATTAAATATTTTAAGAACAGTAACAACATTGAAATAAATCTCTCTTATGTAAACTATAAAAACTTAAAAAAAACTAGAGCAAGAGATATGAGTGAATAGTTTGCCCAAATGTATCCTCAAAAAAGCAAACTCTACCCCAAGACAGTGAAAGACCATGGTACAGAGGCTATGGAACTACCCAAGACTAGAGGACAATGGTTTGATTTAGGAGTGTCCTTTTCCTAGAAGAGCTGTTTGCCATAGCCAAAGAGTCTCTTCTACCCTTACGAAGAGGAAAGTAGCCACTGAACAATTACGTTGCAGTAGTTAACCGCTTGAGCGAGGAAGAATTGTTTTGTAATCTCAGTGTTGCCAGGTGTATGAGGAAAAAGCAGAATATGTAAAGAATAGACCAGAATATTTAGTGTGTATAGGCAAAAGGAAAATGAGCCGTAACTAGAGAGAAGAATCCAATGTAGTACTGTCTGACCAGTCAAAGCGTAGTATCTCAACGGGTGGCTGGTGCCCTGGCTCCTTCCTTTACCATCTTTTCGACCCTTCAAATTCCTTCGTTATTCAATCCTTCACTTATACTGACCATTTTACTACATTTCCTCATATCTCTACAGTTGTCTATAAATTATTTTTACACAATAATTACACAAACTATGAATTTTAAGTTTCATTGTTTTTGCTTTCATTCGCATACAACTTTTAAAGGAAAGTTAGCTCAACCCCTTCATACATTCTCACCTTAGCTACCATAGGTAATTTAAGCCTATTATTACAAAACAGGCGAGCCACGAAAAGAGCTCTTTCATAGAGTCACGAAAGTAAGTCCTTTCGTGGCTCTTCTGTTTTGTGAATTACCCTTTTCTCTTATCTTTCTAGCATTGGTTTTATTCAGATCCTTCAACAAATCAAGCACTTTCATTCCGCTTCCAGTCATATTCCCATTCTTTTCTTCAGTTTCCTGGCTTGCATTTACTTAGTAACCTTATCCTTAATCAATATTTTTTATTTTAACTCCTTGAACCTTATTGATATATGTATGCACACACACACACACCCACACACACACACACATATATATATAT
>NC_090725.1:239111344-239161344 GCF_036898095.1 Palaemon carinicauda | reverse complement strand
TACACAACACACCTTTCTATCATACCCCGATTTGACCCTACCACTCTTATTTTACCATTTAACGTCTTCTCATTCATATTTTAAAACCAGAGCTTAAAAGTGAGTCCCCGTAGCATAAAACATTTTACTAAGCCTTCTATTAGCGATGACAGGACATATATATATATATATATATATATATATATATATATATATATATATATATATATATTGTATTAGTATCACTTAACTAATCAATTTCATAGGCACTTATATATATATATATATATATATATATATATATATATATTGTATTAGTATCACTTAACTAATCAATTTCATAGGCACTGGGTTTCTCTACCTTCTGAAATGTTTATTGTTTTAGATTCCTATCCAAAATGTTGATTTGTTTATGATCTAAAACTTTATGTGCACAACGTACAATAATGGTTTTGTTTAATTTATCGAATATTGATAATTGTAATGAAAAATTGGCAAATGACAAAAGTTATTCCTTATCAAATCCACATGCTATAAATGAAGATGATAATTGCTATGATAGATGGAGAAAGTATTTAATATATAAATCGTATTAAACTTCTAGAGGAAAATATGATGTTAAATATTTTGTACAATAGTTCGCATAATTAGCAAAATCCCTATAACAATGAAGCATGGTTCAAAGAAATTTATGCCTCCCTATTACCTTATTTTAGTAATTTATTTTGCTTAGTTAATATCGAAATTGTATTTGGATCCTCATCTCGTTCATTTGACTCTTTGTTCTTGATTCCCCTTTTGACCAATTTGCGATGACCTCAAAATTGTTCGGTTTCTGTCATCAAAAAGAAATTCTCATATACTTGAAAAATAGGAAAAATATTCTATATTAGTAATGCGATTATGAACTGTAATATTACTATTCAGTTTGTATATTGAATATATTTTCATATGGAACTTCTTATTAGTACATCATCAGAAAAGCACCCCAACCAAGGGGAATGAAATACGTATTGAAATCAAGCCATGCATATCAAGGAAAATTAAATGGAGAGATTTTTAATGAAAAGGAAAACAATGCAATAGTTCTTTTCACTTTTGAAGTTGCGTTTCAAACTCCTAAATTCCGTATCATCAATGTCCAAAACCCCATCGTTGATATTGTTCCCAAGTTTTATGTTATTGAAAACAAAAGTGTATATTACACATGTTACAAAACATTAGAACAATCTTCGATTTTTGTGAGACTGGAACCTTAACAGAATGTGATGCTGTTGGGTTGTAATGTGAGTATTGGACACCAATTCTTAATGCGATGTAATTACAATAGTAACGAATAACCAGGTGTCTAGTTTAAAGGTACTCGTCTAAAAGGCTTGAATATAAATATCCAGAACAATTTTATAGTGAACTGGTCATCTGCAGTTGTGCAGAAAGCTTTATGGAATAGATACTATTATTATTGTTATTATTATTATTATTATTATTATTATTATTATTATTATTATTATTATTGTTATTATTTCGGTAGGAGACCCTCTTTTATGCAAGTTTGATTAAAGATAATGGCTACCTCAGTGGCGTTAATTGTATAAGAAACTTTTTCTATTGATTTAATCTAATCTCAACAGCTTTGCAATTTGCCAGCTATGTGCTATTCTCATTCTTTATGTTCATTTGGTTAACTTTCCACGTTCATTTCAGAATCACTTAGAGGCTGCACTCGACAGGCTGTTCTTGATTGATTTGCTGTGATATAAAATTGTATTCATAATCCCTTTATCCAATTTCTCATGTGGAAATTTCCACTTTAAATTATTAATTTCATTACTTGAAAATTGAGGATGAGCTCCTCATCTTTCATGGTTTTAAACGTATCCAGTTTGGTAATATATTTAAGCTAATGAGAGAGTTGTGATTTTGTCAAAAGTAAAGATACAGGGTACAATTGTTGCTGTTTCTGTTTGAACAAAAACAACAACAACAACAAAAACAATTATTATTATTATTATTATTATTGATAATAATAATAATAATAATAATAATAATAATAATAATAATAATAATAATAATATGTAATTGTTAGTATAGGAAGACATTATTCATAATTATGCTCACTCATTATCTGGATAGGATTTTATGCATATAAATATCTATATAACCGTATATATATATAAGCAATGAAAGTTTATGTGTTGACCATGATCAACTGTGTACATAAAGAATCACAATTAAATTCCTATACAATTTCAATAACAAAATAATTATATTTTTCTTATTTTTATCGGAATTTTGCATGCATCCATTCAAGATATGCATATCTGCATTTATCAATCTTTCTGGTCACTCTAATTAAATGGAAACGACTATATCAATATTTCTTGTTAAATAATTTTAACATTTGATATTTATTCAAACTCTGGTTAATGTCTTTTAAATAAGAACCAAATGGGCCGAAAACTGATGCGATTTACCCAAACAAGGTATGGTAATTACTTCAGAATATTGTGTAATTTATAAATATATTTTGTTGGCGTCCTTCGTATACTTTTAAACTTTGTTAGATATTCATATTGACTTGTGTTTTGTATATTTTCTTCTTGGGAGATAATGGTTTATAGAAAAATAATGACCCTTTTTAGGCTTGTCAATGCTTCTTTTATGAATTGACATGATATAATTGAGATGAGATATATATATATATATATATATATATATATATATATATATATATATATATATATATATATATATATATCTTTTTACTCCTTATTGAAAAGCTGGAGCATGTCTTATAATCGTCTGATTTTAGAAAATGAGTATATTAGTATTTAGATTATTTGAATATTAGACAAACTGCTTCTTTGAATATTTCGTTTTTATCATAGTTTAATTTGTAGTAATTATGTATTAGATATTTTGTTGCTTTTATCATTTAGTCCGGATCCTTAATTATATTCTTTACGTATTGAATTATTATATCTATTTTATGAATGATGGCTTCATAGACGTAATTTCTGTAATTATTTACCCGAGATCGACTGATAAAAAGTATTCTTTTTCAAACTTATCTCCTATGTGATCAGGTCTGATTACCCTACATTTTCATTTTAATCTACCAAAGGGTCAAATCTCAGACTAAGTCGCAAAGTGGGGGATGTGTACGTGTTTCAGACAGGTTTAACTAGTGATATTTGCCAGTAAATGTTTGGTATATTCCCTTTTAAGTAAGCGATAAAGAACCTATTAACAACACTAATCGAGAAGTTACCTACTGTACCTTGAATTGAAAATGCGCTAGAGTCGATCTTCTGTTTAGTACTTTAATTTCATTTATATAATGAAGAAGAAAGATTTGTATCCTAAACTTACTTATTTACGAGAGGTTGACTACTAAATTTTGTCATAACTGACTTTAACAGTATTACCGTGTTTATTCAGGTAGATAGAAAATATGTATATAGATATTTTTCCTTCCGAACAAATATACATAGGCATGTTTTCTTCTCTTAGTAAAACCTTATTTAATTTCCGGCCAACTTCCTTCGTTTGACTGTTAAAGTTCAATTCTTTTAGTGCACTGCAATTAACACGCGCATCTTGCTTTTAAAGCAGTCACGGGATAGGGGGGAATTTTTCAAGTGTTGGTGCTAACGACTTCCCTGAAGTAGTAAAGGTGATGATGATGTAACGGCTGTTTTGCGTCTCATTATCATTAGGTGAACAAATTATTTTTTGAGAAAATGATGTTGCATTCTCCAAGATTCTTTTTCCAGAGATTTCATATGGCATTCCTCTGTCGGAGTTACATTTTATATTCATCAGATGACGAGGACTAAATGATGTCAAAAATCGCAGTTTCTCTTCTATATTGGAAGGTGTGTGTGAAAAAAAAAATATATATATAGGTATATATATACAGTATATATATATATATATATATATATATATATATATATATATATATATATATATATATATATATATATATATATATATATATATATATATATATAGTACACCCCAGAATTTGCAATGCGTGCTTACCAGAATGCATGAAATATCACATGAGGTTGGGCTCAAGATAAATAAAAAAAAAAGACAGAGATGATGAGAACGGAATATTCAATGGAAGATGAAATATCAATGGAAGGTGTAAAGATTAATAAGGTAGAATCGTTTATATATTTCTGAATTATGATCACTGATACAGGGTCTTTAGAATTGGAGTTTAATAAAAGATTGAAAAAAGCAAATCAGATAATGACTAGGTTAAGTAAAATTTGGAAATCAAATCGCCTGAAATTATATATAAAAATCAGACTATATATCAGTTTAGTGAGATCGGTGTAACTGAATGGAGGTGAGTCGTGGTATTACAATGAAACAATTTCCAATAGATTTCGTAGATTTGAGAATAAAGCCCTCTGAAGAATATTGAGATTTAAATGGCAGGACAGGACTAGCAATGAAACTGTAAGAGAGATTGCTTGGGTGTCATATGTGAATGAGATAATGGTAAGGGGTAGATGTAGATGGTCATGCTCTTGGCATTCCCCGAGAGACATTACTTCACCAAACTTTCAACTGCTCTTCACAAGGCACTAGATGAGTTGGAAGTCCCAGGCTTACATGGCTGAGGACTATGGAATACCACGTAGTAGATGATGAATGGAGATGTATTGATTAAAAAGCTCAAGAAAGAGACGACCGGCGAAATCTAACTGTTCCCGTTTGCGTCAATAGTCGTAAGAGGAGATGATATATAATGTTATTACCATTATTACTTGCTAAGCTACAAACCTAGTTGGAAAAGCAGGATGCTATAAGCAAAGGCCCCCAACAGGGAAATTAGCCTAGTGAGGAAAGGAAACAAGGAAAAATAAAATATTTTAAGAACAGTGACATTAAAATAAATATTTTCTATATAAATTATAAAAAGTTAACAAACCAAGAGGAAGAGAAATAAGATACAATAGTGTGCCCAAGTGTACCCTCAAACAAGAGAACTCTAACCCAATACAGTGGAAGACCATGGTACAGAGGCTATGGCACTACCCAAGACTAGAGGACAATGGTTTAATTTTGGAGTGACCTTCTCCTAGAAGAGCTGCTTACTATAAATAGAGACTCTTCTACCCTTATCAAGAGGAAAGTAGCCACTGACGATTACAGTGCAATAGTTAAGATTGGGTGAAGAAGAATTGTTTGGTAATCTCAGTGTTGTCAGGTGTATGAGGAGAGAGGAGAATCTGTAAAGAATAGGCTAGACTATTCGGTGTATGTGTAGGCAAAGAGAAAGTGAACCGTAACCAGAGAGAAGGATTCAATGTAGTACTGTTTGGCCAGTCAAAGGACCCTATAACTCTTTAGCGGTTGTATCTCATCATCAGCCGTTACTACTCCACTGCAGAACAAAGGCCTCAAACATGTCCATCCACTTGTGTCTGCTCATGGTCTTTCTGTGCCAGTCCACACCCGCAAACATTCTACTTCGTCAACCCATCGTCTTCTCTTCCTTCCTCTGCTTCTTTTACAATCTCTAGGGACCCATTCTGTTATTCTTAGTGTAAATTTATCGTGTATCATTCTCATTATATGTCCTGCCCATGTCCATTTGTTTTTCTCACATATTAGAATATCCTCTACCTCAGCGTGCTCTCATAGCTATGTTACTCTTTTTCCGTCACTTAGTGTTATTTCCAGCATTATTCTTTCCATAGCTCTTTGAGTTGTAACTAGCTTATTTTCTAAGGCTTCAGTAAGGCTCCAAGGTTCTGATGTATTACTTGATATTGGTAAGACCATCTCATTAAACACTTTCTTTTTAGAGAAAGTAACATTTTGCATTTCAAGATCTCATTTTGTTTACCAAATGCTCTCCATCTCATGCTTATCCTTCTTTTAATTTCGGTCTCGTATCCTGGGGAAAAACTTACTGGCTCTTTTAAGTGCGTATATTCAATAATAATCTTTTGAGGCTTGTCTATAACTCTTATTTTCTTTGAACATTATCTTAGTTTCACTAATATTCATATATATATATATATATATATATATATATATATATATATATATATATATATATATATATATATATATATTATTCGTGAAAATATATTTATACGTATACTCAGTGTAATCTCACACAAATTGATGGTAAAACATTGTGGGTAAACTTTGTGTCAAATTCTTGATTTTTTAAAAGAAATTTCGTTTTGGCTTATTTCCTTTAAATGTTTAAAGGCAGATCGATATTGCCCGTGGTTAGGGACAGATATTACAGTTGCACAACGTTCTAGAGACCGAGATCAGTACCCAGTTCAGGGTAGACCTGGTAATGGCAGCTGATGACTTGGTATATCCATGGGCTCCCCCAAACCATCTATCCATGGCTCACAAGGACGGTGAGGTTGCAGACACTACATTTTCCGTTCCATAAAGGAGGCTTTATTTTGACTTTTAAATTACTTTTTATTTACCCTTTTTCTTCTCTTACAATGATCCGTTACATTCGCTGCCCAGTACCTATATTTCTACAACCATCAATATCAATAATCATTGGTCCATTTTACTAGTTTCATTTGTCGTTTTCTTTATCTTCTCTTTAAAACTTTTCCCTTGATGAAACGCTTTCAAAATATTTCATTAGTGTCTGTATTTTTTCCCATTAAAAAAGTTTAATATCTTTTATCAAGTGAACTTGTACACTATACTGTATATCGTCAGAACCCTCCATATTAAATCAGCCTCAATTCTGTTTTAAGCCTTTTTTATTTCCATATATTCATCATCAAACTTTTTTCGTTTGTGCTCAAACTTTTCAAATAATTTGCTAGTAAACACATGATATGTGCATGTTTTCTCTATTCCCTTTGGCTTTCCCTTATCACCCAGGTCTCAAAATATTTATAGTTTTTTGAAGAATCTTACCTTTAATCCCATCAACTCCTAGTGTCTTTCTATTCTTCAGCCTTCTGAATCTAGGCTAACTCATTACTTTTTTTGCATCATTTATATATGCTTCTCATTCATCCTCCTTATTTGGCATATCATGAAAATAGTCTGTTGACAAAACACTGACACCCCTATAGACAGCAACTGTGCATTTATATATTTAAAATCGTATTGCTGGATATGTTTTTCTTCAAAATCTCCTTTACTTCTGAAATTATCTTGTCAGATTTAACCCTAAATTCTTATTGTACCCTAATTTTTCAACCTATGCAGTCTTTTGTAGATTATTAATGATAATTTCAGTAACTAATACAAACTGTCTTCTAGCCCTGTCTTTTGGATTTCAGAAAGCTGACCACATACCATCGGCAATTTTCCAGCCGTTTTTTTCCGTGTCTGAGCATCATAAAATTACCTCTGCAACGGTCATACGGATCGCCTCATTTGTTTGTTTACTTCCTCTTGCTTCTGATTTTGATAGTTTGTCCACTATTGTACGCTGCTGCACCAGCCATGAACAGTAGGTTCCTTGCTACAATATTGCATTGTTTCCTGTTGGATTGGTCAATTTCTCGCCACATATGGAATCGTTTATCTTTCATTCAACGTGAAACTCGTTGACATTGGTCAGTGTGTTATATGAATGCTTATTGTCTGGTTTAAACTTACTCATACACATTAAATTCTACTTGAGTATTATGCATATGATACTGTTTGATAATTATAGAGGGCAGGCTGCAAAACTTATTCAGCTGATAGCAGTATTTTGCGTTTGTGAATGACATGTAGAATTCATCAGTTTTTGTAAGAGGTTTGACTCTTTTAATAGCTCCAACACCATATTATTTCGTCAATTGTCGAATAGTCCTAAACGAAAATTACATCTGCAAAGTTTTCTTAATACAATTGTCTCTTAATTTTTTGAGTTTCTACTACTGCCACATTATGGGCAGTTTAAATCAAATGCGTCATTACTAATAGGGATGGCTGTAAAATGTTTTATCCTACCAGTTCTCAGCAATTAATTTAGGATGAGGCTGTTATCTCCCTAACCTTCACCCGTGACAGCAACTCGCCTCAGTCTGTTAATTGTGAGACATAATTCACTACTATGGTCATTAGGGCAACAATGGAATTTAACAAATTGTGTCTCGACTACTCTTCTTGCCACTTCAAGCACTCGCAAACCCTTAGCAACCCGTTGTACCAACCGTGTGTCACACGATCGTACATAGTTCATTTTGTGTATGTATTGTGCTTGTATCTTCGCTCTTCCCTCACACTAAAAAGAGCCTGAATAAACATGTCTGTTTTTCTCACCGGTAACGGTGTCGATTTTGAACATAAAATTTCTTGTTGCCTTGAGCTTTTGTATATAAAGGAGAATGTTCTATAATAAACAGACTCAGTTGCTTTCATCCTGTCTTTAAGTCACAACCTTCTCTCGGCCCATCACATTGGTGACCCCGGAAGTTGACTCGCTCCTCCCGCCTTCCACCCCCCCCTCGCCCCTACATCGTTGGTATTATGGCGGACTCTACAGAAGTTGGCGCTGTGGTTGCCCCATTGAAACTTTAATCATTTGCCAGCGGAGAGGTGTTTGCTTGGTTTCAGCGCGCAGAAGTCCAGTTGCGCATCAAGGACGTAACTCGCTCAACCACCAAAGCAGATTATGTTCTCGCGGCGATACCTGAGGACACCTTCCTGGAAATATCCGACTGGCTTTGTGAACAAGGAGACGCCCTCAAAACATACCTTCTGCAGCAGTACTCACCGTCGCCAGCCGCCTGTATAGCAAAGCTTTTTCAGCTCTCTCAACAACCGGTGGGGGACCAAAGAGCTTTGCTTGCCCTCAGGGAAATGACCAGTATCGCTCGCCTGCAACCTGCCGCAGATGGCTCTCCTCTTGAGGTGAACCTACTTCGTGCCCTTTGGACACGCCATTTACCCGAACCTGTATGCGCTGCCATACCCGATGTCGATAGTTTACCCATAAAGGACTTGACCAAAGCCGGCGCCCTTATGGACAGCCACTTCAAGACCTCCATCAACGCCTCCACCTCTGACGAAGAGGACGCCTATTCAACGTCAACCGAAGCTGAATGCCGTAGGACATACACGCTTACCCCGTGACGTGCCAAAGCGGTGACAAAGCCACCCACCACCCACCACTCGCTCGCGCCCCAACCAACGACTTCTACATCCACTTACTACCTCCCATCCGCCGCAGTTTTGCTAGTACCACTTCAGATTCGGGGCAACCGCGAAGAAATGTGCCAAGGATTGCCAATGGCCAAAAAACGTGTAAGTAGGCCATCGCTCGTGGCGGTGGCCTCCCGTGTTTGTAATCTTTTCTTTTTACATGATGCAGGAACGGGCGTTCGATTTTTGGTAGACACGGGTGCTTGTCATTCTCTTTTGCCAAGGGAACTCTTCAGGACACGACGTAGTCTGTCTATATCTTCTGACATCCACTTGGTAGCTGCCAACGGATCTGCAATACCCACCTATGGTTACGAGAACCTCACATTATCGTTCGGAAACGGTAAATTTGATTGGAAGTTTCTCGTTGCTGACGTCACATTGCCAATCCTTGGTGCGGATTTCCTCTCTCATTTCCACCCTCTGGTCGATGTTGCCCACCGACGATTGGTCAACGCAGACTCGTACTTGTCGACACCTCTTCAACGCGGCCCCTCCAACCTCGCTCTCCACATCAGTGCACCCACGGATGCCTACACCCACCTCCTCACGTCGTACCCAGAAGTTTTCCATCCAGAACTTCGCCAAACGCCCACGGACCCTTCTAAGCACAGTATTTATCATCATATCAAGATGCCGGGACCCCCAGTCTTCACAAAATTCAGATGTCTGGCACCGGAACGATTGGCAGCCGCCAAACAGATGTTCCCAGAAATGGAGGAAATGGGCCTTTGCCAAAAGGCCTCCAGCCCACGGTCGTCACCCTTACACATCGTTCTGAAGAAAGACGGCTCCCTCCATCCGTGCGGGGATTACAGGCGCCTGAACAAGCCAACAGAACCGGATCACTACCCCCTCCCAAACATCGCCGACGTGGCCTCCTACCTGCACAAAGCAAAGGTTTTCTCTAAACTCGACCTCCTAAAGGGGTATTATCAGGTACCTATGAACCCAGAAGACATCCCCAAGACTGCCATCACCACTCCGTTTGGTACATACACCTTTAATTACTCCTGTTTTGGCCTTTGTAATGCCGGGGCCCCGTTTCAACATCTTATGGATGGCAGATTAGGGGATCTCCCTTTCTGTGTATGTTATGTGGACGACATACTTGTGTTCTCCTCAAAAGAGGAACACCTCCATCATCTGCGCATCGTGCTCGACCGCCTGCAACCAAACAGCCTTGTAGTCCGGTACGACAAGTGTACCTTTGGCGCCAACGAAGTGTCGTAATTAGGGCACCGCATCACTCCTGAAGGAGCCCATTCCCTCCCTGAGAAGGTAGCAGCCCTTCAGGACTTCCCCGCGACCTCGACCGTCAAAGCTCTGCAGGAATTCTTGGGCATGATCAACTATTATCACCGTTTTCTGCCAGCCATTGCCGCCAATCTTGCTCCCCTCTATGCTTCCCTCAAGGACAAGCCAAAGAACCTGAAGTGGGGTCCCCTTCAAGAAGCGGCCTTCTGCAATGCAAAGAAGGCCCTATCAACTGCTGCGGCTCTCACTATCCCACATACCCCTCTCCTTCTCTCCACCGATGCCAGCGATGTCACTATTGGTGCCGTACTCGAGCAGGTGGTCAAAGGCTCGCCCCTCCCATTGGCCTTCTTGAGCAGAAAACTGTCCAAGGTAGAATCGGGTTATTCTACCTTCGATCGCGAATTGCTGGCGGTGCACTTGGCTGTCCGTCACTTTCGCCATTTCTTAGAAGGTATGCCCTTCATCATTCGCACAGACCACATGCCTCTGGTGCAGGCCTTCACTCGACAGTCTGACGCCTGGCCGTCAATGCCAACATCTCTCCGCCGTGGCTGAATACAATTGCACCCTTCAATACGTCCCTGTGAAAATGAATCCCGTTGCCGATGCCCTGTCAAGAAACACGGCTGCCGTTCAACTGGGATTGGATTACAACGCCCTGGCTGAAGCCCAACGACAGGAGCCAGAGTATCAAGCATGTAAGACATCCTGCACGTCCCTCCGTTGGGAAGACTTCCCCTCGAAGACTCCAACACCACCCTCTTCTGTGACATCAGCACTGGTAGACCGCGACCTTAGATTCCTGCCCCCATGCGCCGGCAGGTGTTTGATTTCATTCACGGCCTTTCACATCCCTCGTGCCGTTCTACCGCACAGCTGCTGAAAACGAAGTTCATTTGGCACGGGATTTCTAAGGATGCTAAGGATTGGGTCCGCACCTGTACTTCTTGCCAAACTTCCAAAGTACATTGACACACGGATTCAGGAGTGGGCACTTTTCCTCAACTTCAGCGTCGTTTCGCACACATTCACGTCGACGTTGTAGGCCTCTTACCCACATCACAAGGACATCGTTACCTGATTACCATCATCGACCGCTCCACTCGTTGGCTTTAAGCCATTTCCATGGAAACTGCAACGTCTGCCTCATGTACATCTGCCTTACTCTCAGGATGGATTGCAAGATTTGGTATCCTTGAGCATATTACTTCTGACAGGGGTACCACTTTCACCTCTCAATTGTGGACATCATTAGGGAATCTCCTGGTTATCACTCTACATCAGACAACGGCCTACAGCCCCGCTGCCAATGGAATGGTTGAACGTTTTCATCGCACCCTCAAAGCAGCTTTGTTGTCCCGCTGCAAGGATTCCAACTGGTTTACTCAGCTTCCCTGGGTCCTCCTGGGACTAAGGACCACTCCTAAAGACGCCCTCGACGTCTTAGCAGCTGAAATGGTGTATGGCGACCCGTTGGTCGTCCCTGCTGAAATTTTTCCTTCTACAACCTCCTCCGACGATTTTCAGCGCATACGTCACATCGTGGGAAAATTTACTCCATGCTGCCAGACTTACAAGCCCCCAGCGAAGCTTCACATACCGACAAACTTGCACTCTGCAACGCACGTCTTCCTGCGCAACAACACTAGCAAGCCACTTCTAACGCCCCTTACATGGGCCCTTTCCTTGTGATCCGACGCAGTCCGAAAGCATTCCTACTAAACATTCGTGACAAAGAAGACTGGGTCTCCATTGATCGTCTATAACCTGCTTATCTCCTGCCAGATGACCCGCCTACAGTTCGCCTCTCTAGATCAGGGCGCCCTATTTAACATATATAGTATGTCATTTTTAGGGGGGGGAGCCATGTACCAACCATGTGTCACACGATCGTACACAGTTCATTTTGTGTATATATTATGCTTGTATCTTCGCTCTTCCCTCGCACTAAAAAGAGCCTGAATAAACATGTCTGTTTTTCTCACTGGTAACGGTGTTGATTTTGAACATAAAATTTCTTGTTGCCTTGAGCTTTTGTATATAAAGGAGAGTGTTCTATGATAAACAGACTCAGTTGCTTTCATCCTGTCTTCAAATCACAACCTTCTCTCGGCCCGTCACACCGTGAACCCACCACTTTCAAATACTATGTCACTCGCTTGCATCTTGCAAACATTAGAATTTCACCTCCCATCCTGTTACATCATCATTTAACTGGCATCTCATGGTATGTCTATCCTCTTCCCCTCCAAACTCTAAAATATAAACAGTCTTTTCCACCCCATCATCCTCTATACAGTCTATACTCTTCACATAACACTGCCGTCTTGAAATCTTATAGCCATATTGTCACCTACATTAACCATTGTATAATTCAATCATCAGCAACCCTTTTGTACCACATTAACGCCTTATTTCCTCAACAGTTTCCTTATTATTTTTAATGATCAGCATCACACAGGTGGGACTACATCCTTTTTGGAACGAGACCAAAGAGCTTATAATCAATGATCATCACCCCATTGTTTGCTTCCATAGACTACCATCTCTTTCAGGTTATTTGAAGAGCCTGCTACCTTCATCTATTCTGTGACAGATCTCTACATTAACTCTACCATCGCCAGTTACATTACTGCCAAGTAATTAAGATAATTATCTACAGTACTTGTACTCCTCAACCATCCAATTTGAAATTGTTTATTCTGTCATCCTAGCGTCTTTTCTACGTTACTAATGAACGCAGCCTATATGCATACCTCGGCCATATCTCATTATTTGTAAAACAATTAATCGTACAGGTTTGCAGCAACATAATTTTCCTGACCCTGATTTCTCAGTTTTTGCGTATGATTACACATACACTTAGTCATTAATAGAGTTGCATAACCCACGATGATCTCTAGGAAACGTGAAAAAATTGATGTTTTGACTCATGGAGCTTCTAAACTTGTAGCACAACAAATATCAAAGGTTTTTGTTGCTGTTTCATGTAAAGGGTGTATTTTTTCACTAATTAATGTTTTGTCTGTCTTGCATTTGTCCATCTAGTCACTGTCTTAGAATATAAGAAACTAGAGCCATGGACATTGTAAAGTCCACGATTTTGTGCTAACTTGTAACACAAAATGCAAACTTCGTTGAGCATACTGTATATTGTGTATCGTGTTGTTGTAATACCAATTTAACTGTGTAAACGGCAACTCGACGGAAATAAATATCAAAATAACTCACCTAATGGACTTCTTTAATGACGCTGATAATTATTGATTGGTAAGAGATTTTACCTACCAGTGCCAAGGAAGGTAATACCTTAAGCCTCATGGTTCAGACCCTGCAGGGATCATGAAATGTTTTCGGTATGAATTTTGTAGCTTTATTCAAATTTCATACTTAGTTTTGACCCACTACATTTGACCAGCTACCAGGTCGGTAACCCACTTCATTGGTCATGAGAGAAAAAAAGATTTAAAAGAATCTGCCCAAAAGTACAAAGGACTTCGTTGCTGGACCACACGTACCCATGAAATCAAGTAAATGAATATGGTATTGGCAGTTGAAAGGTGTATTTCTCATAACGGTACTCAAAATAAAGATAATTTTAATTTCAGTTTTGCATTTGGAGTGCTATTTATATATCAGTTGTAGAAAGGCAGCTAGAATTAAAAGGTCACTGAGACAAAGACTTATTTTACATAAGTTTAATTTTGCTCTTAGAAAAGCTATTATTACTCAGTTTTATTTACATGTCATTTTACCTTACAACGCACTCGGACATGAATTACATTAGACTTACTATATAATGTTTAAATGATTTTAGTTTTGCCAATTCTTGAAGATCTATCCTCTTTACTGTTTTAGGGTTATGCTTTCCGTTTAAATATACTGATATAAATGTTTGAAATACATATAGAAAAATATTTTTCAACATTTATATTTATATTCTTCATAAATTATCTTCCAAGACCCGACAGATATTTGGAAAATATCTTATTCTTATTGATTAATATTCAGGCTTTTATAATGTATCACCTTATAGTAATAGCATTAATATATATATATATATATATATATATATATATATATATATATATATATATATATATATATATATATATATATATATATATATTTAATATTCCTTCCGTTTTTTCTCTGTCAGTTTTCTCATGAGTTTCCCCCTTCGCAGGTTCCCCAGCTGAGGAGTGGGCAGGCGGAGACATGGACATCTCAGAGAATAGCCGAGGTAAAAAGGCGGAGGTGAAAAGGCTTCAGCGACCTCATCACGATACCGGTACGAAAAGGACATATATAAACACATATCAGAGAGAGAGAGAGAGAGAGAGAGAGAGAGAGAGAGAGAGAGAGAGAGAGAGAGAGAGAGGTTGGGGGCCGAACCTTACGGAAAAGTCATTCTCTTACAAGCAGTATATACATCTATACAAGAATAAACACTGCTGTGTTTGAGTGTATATACAAACATAAGTTTCTTGACATGTGTGTGTTTGCAGCTGTTGTTTCGAAGGAATGCCAATAGGTGGATAGAATTGTATTATTTTGAATCATTAGATCGCAAGGAAAAGCGTGTCCCTTAAAGGGGATGTCACAAGCATCGAGGCAGATGTCATCAATTTGCAGTGAAAGAATTTTACAATAAGGTTGAAGCTTTTAGGGTTCTTTTGCACTTGTATATTGATGATTAAGTCTATATGGCTTTGTTTTGGCCTTCTTACCCTAAAGATTTCCTCATTAATCCATCTATCTATCATCTATCTATCTATCTATTTATCTATCTATCTGTTCAGAGATTCACTGTATCCTTCTGTTTTGTAACTGGTATTTACGTTTATTGATTCTCCGATTTTATTATACACTAATGGCAGCCCTTTTTACTAACTATAAATTTCGCTGTATGTGAAAGTATCATAATGTAGATTTGTATTTCATCAACTTAGGTTTTCCTTTTACCGTAGGGCTATCCATATTTAGCTTTTTCATACCAACTTTTTTTTCATGTTTTCCTCTTTCATTGTATCATTACATCCAAGAGTGTATTAGGTATCAGTGTTTTAATCTTGCTTATTCACATTAAAACAATACTCTACCAACCAATTCACTGTAACGTTATTACCTAGCTTTTCATGATTGTTTCCTCTTGTGCATTGCTGATTTAACTTACATTGCATCTCCTGTTATCATTTGTATATGCTTCTATAATGCTTCTCGTATCATGTTATATTAATCGATAGTTATGCTTTCACTAATGTCAGTAGTGTATTACTATCCTTTTTTTTCATGTAGGCTTATGGACAATTTTACCATGCATAGCGACCTTAATATTTACATGATTCTTAGTAATCGATCAATACATTTTGCTGTCTTTGCTGTTTGATCTTTTCTTCAATTTTAATCAAGTGTGACACTTTTTACTGAACGTTAATAGTATATTGTTTGGCACTGTTCAAAATCAGATCACAGATGTAGCCACCCATCACAGGATTAAACTACCAACTCCGGATGAGGGAGAGAATGCTAATAATCTGGAATAAGGAATGAAAAACCCTTGACATTATTAAATGAATGGGAAAGACCTATTGATTTTTTCTCTTCTGACAACTTTGTCATGCTATAGAAATATTCCTACTCCTCACCCAGCTAGTAGATATTGTGCGTTGACCTCATTTTCTATAGTTATGTTATAATTATTTTCATCAGTTGCAATATTTTTGCCTTCCATATCTAGACAAGGTTTGGTCTTATATATCTATAAATCTGCCTTCGAATGTTCTACTGTATTAAGTAAGTTAGTATCTAATGGTAATAAAGTGTGTTTGTTATTTTTTATTGATCATTTATTAAGCTATATATCTGTCTTGTTCTCAATGCGAAATCCCCTTTGGTTTTTAATTCATATTTGAATCTTTCTCTTCGTATTCCCCTTTATTCCTCCCCCTCCCCGTCCACGCACATAATTATGTATTTGGAAGCTATGTTTAGACCTTACCCCAAGCCAGTCTTAAATTGTTTCATTCCATCTCTTCTAATTAGGTCAGCACCTGGGATCCGCTTCTCTCTCATAACCTACTTAAAAGCGTTTACTCTTTTTTGTTTGTTTATTTATTTGCCTTGACGCATTTATTGAAATTTGCAGTCCCCCAATCAGCATAATTATTAATTCTCCTACCGGTATTCCTGATTTTCAGATATGAATATAAAAATAACTTATCCTTTGATCTCGGTACTTTTCGCTAATTGGAAGCGTGTTTTTCTTTTTATTGTTACGGGATACGTTCAATAAATTCTTGATTGTAATTTTTGTGTAGGATACCGTGTGGTTGACCTCATTTTCCAAAATCTCTGCTTCATTTGCACACCTGTTCAACCAATAAGAGTTCTCCATTTTATCATCCTCACTATCATTGAGATTTATTAGGGACACTTTTGCTCTTACATTTATTGCCTTTTATTCACTTCAAGTCCCTGCAATGATGTTTCCTCATGTTTTGTAGATTCTTTTGACGTAAATTTTCCTTTTTAGAAATACATTCTTTTTTCTTGAAAATTGGGAACCTTTTGTAATTTTTTATTTTTATTATGACACTATATGAACTTATGTAGATAGATTGCATCCATGATGTAGCATTATCTGACTATGTTTAAAGTGTTAATGAGGGGTTCTTGACAACTTGGTGCAATTCTTAGTAAACCAGAAAACGTTCATGAGGATTGGGTTTTTACCCGCAGATTTCTAAACAGGTTAGAGTAGTAGTTACCCAAACTCAACAGATCTGTTGAAATGTTAAAATTCCCCTGAATGATAGTTTGCAATGCAAAATAGAAAAACTATATGATTTATTTATATCCAGCAGAGTTAGTAGTATCATATTTATTTGATAAAATGGTAAGTGAATGAAACTAGTGGTGGCAATACAAAGCACAGTATATTTTATTATAATCATCTTTAATAATTATAAGTATTGAAATAATTTTTATAACTAGGATAACTAATTGACATGGTCACTTGTATTACTAAAATGGATTAATCTGAATTTCAGGTACACATTGTTTGTTCTAGATTCTGGTCCCAGTATATGAATAAAGCATTAACAAATTATAAAATCTTATGGTTTATTTTGTCGTATATTCCCCTTTACCTATTTATTTTTTATTTATATAGATTTAGAAAATGCGAAGGTTTGATTGTCTGTCTGTCTGCCTGATAAGATTGCCTTACCTTATGTAAGACACGGGCTCTACCGTTGGGAGCCCGTTAGAGAAATTCATTGGAATTAGCTCATTTAAAATTGTAAAAAAATAAGTTTGCAATGTGAATAGGGCAACAGGTTTGATTAGCGCGTCCGTTTTAAGGTAAAATCATGTTTTTATGTCTTTGAGAAAGAATTATACTGTAAAATGGTCAGATATACTTGAAAATGCCTGAGATAGACAAATTTTTAAAATAATTTATATTAAATATTCGAATTTCATTCAAGTTTTTGACTACATGTCTATTTATTGATTATAGTACCAGTAAAATGATGAATACTAGTATGAATATACTTGAAATCACAGCATCCTTGTATTTATACCTTAACCCTTGATCATGTAAATGAAGCAGTTTTTTTCACTATTAGAATTAATATTTACAATTGCCTAACTATTTTGGCGTTAATCCTACCGGATTGCCTCCAGTGAGCTGTTTGCAGTTCTTGTATCCAAAGAGGCTTTAATATTCTTTGAGTGGCTTATCTGTTGTGACTACATTCTCTTTAACTGAAAGGTTTGTCGGTTCCTCGGAGTCTTTATTGCTTGTTCAACGCAAGATAACCATGATATCAATGTAGTCTACAAATCTAGATTTTCTGAAAGGGCCAATAAACCTCACAGTTGTCAGTATCTGATCGTGAGCACACATTTAGAGGAAGTAGCTCCAAAAGGTGTTACTGTAGTTCTGCTTTTCAAAATTATGTTCTCGGAGGAATTTACTAGTTCCTCTGACCCTCAACTCTTGCTATTGCGTATTACAATTGACAAGCTACCAGGTACCTAAATTATTAATTAAGTCGAAAGAGGCATAATGTTTTTTTCTGCGGTATTAGCTGAATCATTCCGAATCACCAGAAAGTTTAACCTGGCCTTATTTTCTGTGTTTGTGTCTTTTATGCTAATTTTTAATGTTTTCTATCATGGTTTCTCTTTCTTTGATATGTATTCCATGTTCAGAGAGAGAGAGAGAGAGAGAGAGAGAGAGAGAGAGAGAGAGAGAGAGAGAGAGAGAGACTTTAAGTTATATAATACAGTTCTATCGAAGTAAAAAATCTACAAGTCCTTTAATTCAGAAAATTACCTGATTAAGATCAAATCTTAGTGTAGAGTTAAGTTTATTTACATTCAGTTAAATTTCCAAAACAAGTATGGAATATGTATTACTGTAAACCCTTGTGTTATATTTTACATATTTTTAGTTTTCTGCGAAATATGCATGTTGTCCCTAATTATTGGCAGACTCTACTTACCGTAGATTTACTTTAACCACTAGTAGGTAAAATCATTCCCTATGTTGTGTTTTTATTTTAATATGCAATATGTGGTATGTAAAATCAATCTATCATGACGTTATCGTAAAATCTCATTTGACTTATTGGATGTTATTACAAGTTTGGGAGATGTAAAAAAAAATTCCCCCTGATAGAGAGATCCTTAACATGACATATAGTTAATTTTGGTTACTTCAGTGTAAAATAAATCTCTATTTAATACCTTTTCAACGAAATTTATCAAATTTTAGCATAAAATGGGTATAGTCTTGAAATATTCTCAATCAGTATATCACATGTTTATCAGATACAAAGAATATTATTTGGAAACCATGTTCATAATTACTTGATAGCGTATTGCCCAAATTTCACTAAATGATTGTGTTCAATAACTTTTTAAATTATGTGCATTGAGGGTTGTGAATATTCTTGTCCTTTTCTTGATCAAGTTTCAAGGATGTGTTTAGATTTAAAAAGAAGGATTTTGAATGCTCTTGGAGTTGTGAGGGAGGATTTAATGTTAGTAACCCTTCCTTTTTTCTTTATTTTTCAGTCTTCCCCATTATTACCGTAACTAATTTGCACATAGATGTAGGCCTACTGTGTTTTATTTTGTACAAGTCAGTTTGTTTAATCTGAGAAATACTCGTCCAATATTGAAAGCTATTTAGAAATCATTATTAGATTTCCACGGTAGCAAAGCATCTAAAATCTTATTATGGTAGTCTCAAGGAAAATAGTGTTCATAAATATGCTACAACTTTTTTATTTTTGTAGGATGCCGGTGTGAAGAAGGAAATCTTGGCTGCAAATCTAACAGAGGAGATTGTTCGTGTGTTGGTCCTGAATTGCTGTGCGATGGACATCTTGATTGTCCTGGGGGTGAAGATGAACATTTCTGCCCCAAAAACAAATGCCCAGGTTAGTTTATTTGGTATTAATTTTAAAGGTCAATTGATATGTTTTATTGTATTAACCTCCGTCTGTTTATTTGTTTGTTGTGAGGAACTTTGCACAAACACTAGCGCACCTATTTTGACCAAACTTGACAGTCATGTCTATTATGACCCAAGGATGAATCGGTAAAATTTTGGATAATTAGTTTATTTATTTATTTATTTGTGAGTAACTTTACACAAAAATAACGGTACTGATTTTGACCAAATTTGGTAGTCATGTTAGGTATGGCCCAAGGAAGAATCTGTACCACTTTGGATAAAGTACATCAAAGTAGAAGTACGGAGCAGTGCTTTGAAAATAATCGCTTTTTTTTGTTTTTGTTTATTTATAAATACATCGAAGTACAAGTACGCAGATTTGCGAGCAAAATATGACTGCTTGGCGCGGCGAAGGCTTGCTTTCTGCTGAGTGCCCCACTAGTTATTGTAGGCTTCATTGTTTTTTTTTACCACAAGAAGCCCTCGGCATTAAATTCAGTCTCGTAATGCACGAGCTCTTGACCCGTATACGTAGATCTTCTTGTAGCTTCTTGAAAACCTGTACAATATGGGAAATGCCAATCCATCAATTATGATAAATCCCTTCACTCGGAAACCGAACTATTTTCTCTTTATAACCCCTTCCTCAACATATCTTGCTAATTATTGCTTTCCCAGAATTTAAATAACCACCTAATTACTGTGCAAGAAGATGAGAACAGAAGGATTGCATTATTTTGGAGTAAATTGAGAGCGTGGTGTTGTAAACTATTACCGGGAACTGTTTGGTATTAAATCTTACAAATGATAAGGCAAGACTGTTAGTCGTGGATGGTATAGTCTGCGACGATGTAAATGCATAGGAATATCAGAATTTTGAAAAACTGTAAAGCATACACAGTGAGCTTATCAAAAGTTGGATGCTGCGTAATATACTTAGATTTGAAATTAGAGTTTAATGAAACTCAAACGTTTATTCGACCTTTAATGCGAATGAGTTGCTGGCGAACAAGAGAGGAAAAATATTCGACCCCCGGCAGAAAGCAAAATTGTAAACCAAGAAACATGTTTAATCTCAACATAGCCATTGGGATATTCTTGCATAAACACAGAAACTTTAGTTAGAAGGGAAATAAAAGAAATTGCGATATAATCACTGGGTATGCGTTACCAGTTTCACATTACCAACCCTCCAATGTGTAAAAGTAGTCTCCTTCTTGCAACCTTACGGAAGATAACTGACTTTTAGAGATCGAGATATCAACAGCGTTTGCGAAAAACAAACAAAGAAAAATATGATTTTAAGATCCCCATGAGCATTAGGTCATATGAAATATTGTTTTACTGAACCCAAAAACCAAGTTAGTCATTTTAGTCATAAAAAACGTCAGCTCAAGGGGATTCCCCACCCCGAGAACAGCGGTTGGCACAATATCGAATTACCGAAAAGGAGGCACTGTTGAATCTAGACCAAACTGTGTATTTTCGAAAATATACCATCCATACAAAAGGGTGTCATTTATGATAATATTTGGTTACAATTTTCCTCATGGTTACAATTTTCCACAGTAGTTCTGAGACAGATTTTCGTGGGGTATGGTTATTCTATATAAAATTGAATATGTTAACTCAAGATGTGGCATGTACGGCTCAATATGTCCATTATGATATTCAAACCGTTATATTTTGTGTACTTTTTCATTTGGTTTCTTTCCCGACTAGACTGAAACAAAGGGAATGGGTATAATATTTGAATCTCAATCTTTTCACGCCGGCTTAGGCCTTCTCTTCAGTAACTACTATGCCCTTTGCTTTGTTGAGCTGATGGGGTTAGACCGTCTTCCCTCCACGCGGATTATTAGTTTTCTAAGCAGTTACAGCATTTCCCAGAGTATAGAAATATAGGGGGTTAACAAATACCATAAGGATGAATAATAGAGGTACATTCATTGGCGTAGAAAATATTTAAAAATTGAACATTTTGTTTCGTAATAAATTCAATCTATATCTTCATGATGTGAATATTGATTTTTTTATAAATATCGCACAGTCTAGTGATGAACTTTATATTTGTCCTGAATTGCATTTTTATGTATTAATTCAGTTGATATAAAGTCTTGATAGTAAGACAAGTGAATATTTACCATTCGTTGTGTTTAAACTATAACTTATGTTTTATGTCTATGCATTTGATAAAATGAAATCTTTATTATGACATAAGGGAAAATTTTAGAAGTACAGGTATTTTGTTTAGAATACCGTGCAAAATCTAATGTCAGACCTTAGTATACTGCAGTTCAACTTTTGCGTACTTACAGTATATATGTTTATAGTTCTGATAGATAATTGGTTGTTTGTAATCTATCTATTTCATAAATTCCTTATACTTAAGGAAGTACTTATTAGTTTAGGTATTCATTTGTAAAGTTATGGTTGAATTGAAGGTTAAATACATACTTTATTCATCTCTTTTATTGCAGTGACTTTGCTTTGAGTAACTTTAGAATGTAATCTCAAGAGTAGAAGAATTACTTGAAAATATTTTATTTTATGTCAATTAATGTGTTTAACATATTGCAATATTTTGCGGGCTTGTTCCATCCTCATCAGAATTTCAGAACCAAGCCTTTATCGATTTTCAGAAACAGTATTTTTCTTTAAAAGATTACCAAAAATTCGTAACTAATCATATTACAATTGAAAGATATATGACACAAAAATCTTTTACTTTATATATAATAATTTCAGAATTGCTTATAAATATTATTTTTTTTTCTTTTGTAGTTTCAGAATTCCAGTGCATGAGTGGAACGTGTCTGAAGTCTGAGTTCCTTTGCGATGGCTACGACGATTGCGGTGACAGAAGTGATGAACTGGTTTGCGGTAAGATGAATTATTTGAGCTCTTACTGTGTGCCAATACAATTTTGATCAACTTTTTCATAATTTCTTTCTTTTAGTCTTCATGATCGTGTCCATTGCTACCCTCCATTCTTTTACTCCAGTTTTTAAGGTTTTTTTTTTTTTTTAATCTTTTGTTAGTTCATTGTATTATTTGTCAAATGGTGTGTTGGTTACCTTTCCCTCTTGATTATAGAATATTATCCTCTCGAGCAAACATAAAGCAGATATTGTTTGTATTGTTAAGATGATGATTTAGAGAGATAGGATAGGATAAGAGATTATGGGTTGGTCTAGATTACACCAGGGACCTCATGGAAGAAACCGCTGTTATATGATAAGCTTATTCTAAAAAAAGTCATCCCCCATCAACAATGTAATATAAGTTGGCAAGGGACCCTTTTAGGAACCACTGGGAACCCGGTATGAAGCAGGGTAAGGGCAGAAGTTACCGACCAAGGATACATGGATCATCAAAGTGATTTCAAAGAATTGAAGACTGATTAAGTGACTAATAAATAGTCACAGTGTATTATTAATATATATTCAAAGTGACTGTGGTCAGTAGCTATATATTTATGGTGTTATAAAAACAGTTTTCTTTAAAAAAATATTACATATATATAAAACACTTCTTAAGAATACAATTTTGTTTACTACAACGTTTGTCTAGAGTCTACAATCCCGCGGAGAGATACAGTATTCACACACGAACACTATATATAAAACATTGCCCCTACTGTATATTGTAAACCGTTGATATTTATCGCTATACAGAAGTAAGCATTGCATAATGTAACTCCCGATACTTAAGCAAAGTTTAGAGAAGCCTTATCCAGGTTATTAAAGAAAGAAAACAATGATATATTTATATCTATTGATATTACAGTTGTTTCTACATTAAGTGAATGACATATTTTTCAATAATATATGTCATATCAGGAATTACTATATTTTACAAATAGAAACATATTTCAATTAAATCAAAAGCTATAACTTATGTAATACAGTCAGTTCTCCTTATTCGTGGAGGTTAGGTAACATTGGCAGGTGCGAAATGCGAGAATCTGCGAATATGTGCTGCCCTAGGGTGGATTAACTCCTAATTTACCAACTCATTACCCATTGCCTATGTGCGATAGACTAACACACTAAGTAACCCACTGTACTGCCTAATATTGTTTTTACTTCGTTTCTATCACAGTATAAATATTGTGTTAATGAATGAACACATTTCAGTAAGTGTACAGTATATGTATACACGTGTCCTATGTATTATCGTAAGATATTCTAGATAACGTAGCATGACCTTGAAATCAGCTGATCCCAACCAAATGTAAACAAACAAAATGGTTTGTTAAAATGCTCCCGACATTGAAAAATACAACAGAAAATGTTTTAATAAAGCACAATTAAACACGATGATGTCTAAAGAAATGGGAACGCTTAATAATGAACTAGAAATTAAAATACTGTATGAAGCTTTAAAAATGTCTGGAGACATATTTCCCGGGGAAGGTCAGCTGGCAAATGGAGTAATTTCCTATTGGTATGTTGCCGAGTAATATTAATATTCTCATTATCAAAACATCCAATAACGATACCAAGTATTTCTGATAATGTCTAAAGAAATATCCCGTACAGAGAGAGAGAGAGAGAGAGAGAGAGAGAGAGAGAGAGAGAGAGAGAGAGAGAGAGAGAGAGAGGGGGGGGGGGGACGTATTTACAAGAACATTGATACTAATGGCTGTAAACAATGATAACATTGGTTGTGATGTAATGCTCATAATGAAAATATTCTGAATAAGCTAAGAAATTTTATAAGCGATACTTCTTGTTATTCGTATGTGAGGATTCTCCCGAGATAGTAGCAGGACCTTTAGATCAGCTGATCCCATCCAAAGGTAAACAAAAAGTTGCTTTAGTAAAGTGTATAATGTTCTATGAACCAGAAAAATTAACTAATGATATATAGTAATAATATATTGATAAAATATGATTAAAATTATTACAGTATGATTACACAGCATAATAGATATACGGAAACTTCACTTAAAGCCCCCCTGACACTTGCACGCATTTGTGGCACGCACTGGCATGAATTGTGGCGTGAACTGGCGTGAGCTTGACGTGAACGGTGCGTGGCATGCGTGCCGATGCGTGCCATGCGTGCCGACAATTTTGAAATGTTCAAAATTTGTGGCACGCATTGTCACACCAAAATTGGCGTGAACTTGTCGTGAACGATGCGGGAACTGGAGTGAACTGGAGTGAACAGTGCGAGACGATGCGGGAGGATGCGTGCCAGTGAGTGGCAATTAAATCAATGGATTTATCCCAACTGAGGGAGGATGCGGGAGGATGCGTGCCAGTGCGTGGCAATTAAATCAATGGATTTATCCCTACTTCCTCATAATCATCAAAGAAAAAATCTGTATAATGACAATATATTCTTTCACCTCTTCCCTTTCCTTATTTAATTGAGAGAGAGAGAGAGAGAGAGAGAGAGAGAGAGAGAGAGAGAGAGAGAGAGAGAGAGAGAGAATAAGCTTCAATATTTTGATGTATCATAGACTAGGGAATTTAAAAACTGATAGCTCTCTCTCTCTCTCTCTCTCTCTCTTTCTCTTGGTATTATTATCAGCAAGGATTTGAAGTTCACCAAACAGAGCATAAAAGCTGAAAAGAAAGCACAAAACATAATAGGTTACATAAAGAGACAATTTAAATACAGATATATAGACACGGTAGGCCTACTACAGCTGTAGGCCTATACAGATACACCATTAAATAAATACATTTCAAATTCATCTATTCCGCTCTTTTATAATATATTAAAAACTTTTCCTTTATTCTCCTACACAATCTACAACTTTACCCTTTGAGTAAGTCTATCGTCAAAATTGTTATTCACACTTACACTAACATAGGCCTAGGCGCGAATCTAAGGAATTTGCACTTGATTTCTCACTAACTTTTACCACCTGCACTCTTTTATCCCTCGGGGAGAGAGAGAGAGAGAGAGAGAGAGAGAGAGAATTATTGATTTTATAGCACAAAAACTAATGAATGGAATAGTCATCTTTCAATTAAATTCTAAGATAATGTAAAGTGGGTTCCAAATATCTGATCAGCATATAACTGCCATAAAATATTATTTTTTCAGTAAATTATAAAGCTTAAAAATTATTCAAACCAGCTAATTACCTATAATAATAATTAAATAATAAAATATATACTAAATAGAAGTATAATTGTTACAAATATCTATAAAGATAACCCATACATTAATACAGGGGATATTAATCAAAGATTAGCACAAGAATACGCTTTTGATAAAAGTCATGTAGGAAGCCCTGTCTTTATATATGATTTGGCCAAGTCTAGAACTGGCGTGAATGATGCATGAACGATGCGGAAAGATGCGGAAAGATGAGTGAACGTGGCGTGAACTTGTCGTGAACTATGCTTGAACGTGTCGTGAACTTGTCGTGAACAGTGCGGGAACCTCCCAGTGCGTGCCAGAAATGCGTGCAGGTGTTAGGGGGGCTTAAGTTCGTCATATGCGCCAGATCAAGTTTCCACTTGTGTCTTGGTCCCTCTATCGGTCGTAAGTCGATAACTACCTGTGTTTACATTACTATTGTAAAGTATGGTATTATGTTTACAATACAGTACAGTATTATTATGATATATGGTACTGTACAGTAGTTGATATACCAGCCACCCGTTGAGATACTACCGCTAGAGAGTTATGGGGTCTTTTGACTGGCCAGACAGTACTGCATTGGATCCTTCTCTTTGGTTACGGTTAATTTTCCCCTTGCCTACACACACACACTGAATAGTCTGTCCTATTTTTTACATATTCTCCTCTGTCCTCATATACCTGACAACACAGATTACCAAACAATTCTTCTTCACTCAAGGGGTTACTGCACTGTAATTGTTCAGCGTCCACTTTCTTCTTGGTAAGAGTAGAAGAGACTCTAGCTATGGTAAGCAGCTTTTCTAGGAGGACACTCCAAAATCAAACCATTGTTCTCTAGTCTTGGGTATTGCCATAGCCTCTGACTTGGGTTAGAGTTCTCTTGCTTGAGGGTACACTTGAGCATACTATTCTATCCTATTTCTCTTCCTCTTGTTTTGTTCAAGTTTTTATAGTTTATATAGGAGATATTTATTTTAATATTGGTGTTGCACTGTGTGGAGAGGAAAATGGCACGAAGCATGCCTGGTGAAAAGGAGATTGGTTGGTTTTAAATGGACAGGTTAAGAGAGTATTTATTGCAAAAAACCAAATTTTAAATTTTAATTTACTTGGTTATACGGTTCTCTGTATCGTGAATGACCGATTTTGTGAAGACAGAAACCGAAAAATAACAAGGGCTGACTGTATATATATCTCTCTCTCTCTCTCTCTCTCTCATATACTCATGTATATATATATATGTATATAGTATATATATATATATATATATATATATATATATATATATATATATATATATATATATATAAGTTTGCGGGTATATATATATATATATATATATATATATATATATATATATATATATATATATATATATATATATATATATATATGTGTGTGTGTGTGTGTGTGTGTGTTTTATATGTATGTATATATATATATATATATATATATATATATATGTGTGTGTGTGTGTGTGTGTGTGTGTGTGTGTGTGTGTGTGTGAATTAAGCAGCCTCAAGGATTTCTGTGGTTGGAAGAATATCTGAAAAATTAATTGAAATTAAAAACAAATTCAGAACTGAGCCATACCGGATGTTATTTATGTAAATTGAATAGAGCTCATTTTTAGAATGTTAAAGAGACAAAAAAGATGAAGGCATTAACGGTGCTTCTTCAGTCGTGTTACACACGCATTGGATGGAGACACTGCATAAGTAGACCTGGATTTTAGACTAGATAAATGTTTATGTTTAAACAGCGAGATCGCAACTAATTCCTTCCCATGCCTTAAAAAAATTTTTCTGCCCTTTACAAAAATTATGTGATGAAGAAGACAAAAAGTAAAAGCAAGAAAAATCAGATATATACACAGTTTATAATATATATATATATATATATATATATATATATATATATATATATATATATATATATATATATATATATATATATATATATATATATTATTTGCTAAGCTACAACCCTAGTTGGAAAAGCAGAATGCTATAAGCCCAGGGGCTCCAACAAGGAAAATAGCCCAGCGAGGAAAGGAAACAAGGAAAAATAAAATATTTCAGAACAGTAATATTAAAATGAACATTTCCTATATAAACTATAAAAAAAATTATCAAAACAAGAGGAATAGAAATAAGATAGAAGTGTGC
Source organism: Palaemon carinicauda (assembly GCF_036898095.1). NCBI lineage: Eukaryota > Metazoa > Arthropoda > Malacostraca > Decapoda > Palaemonidae > Palaemon > Palaemon carinicauda. The sequence continues at coordinate 239,133,195 of NC_090725.1, read as the reverse complement.
CTGAGTGTACCTTCAAGCAAAAAGAACTCTCATCCAAGATAGTGGAAGACCATGGTACAGAGGCTATGGCACTATCCAAGACTTGAGAACAATGGGTTGATTTTGGAGTGTCCTTTTCCTAGAAGAGCTGCTTACCAAAGCTAAAGAGCCTCTTCTATACCAAGAGGAAAGTGGCCACTGAACAACTACAGTGCAGTAGTTAACCCCTTTGGTGAAGAATTGTTTGCTAATCTCAAGTGTTGTCAGGTGTATGAGGACAGAGGAGAATATGTAAAGAATAGGCCAGACTATTCGGTGTATGTGTAGGCAAAGGGGAAATGAACCGTACCCAAAGAGAAGGATCCAATGTAGTACTGTCTGGCCAGTGAAAGGTCACCAAAACTCTCTAGCGGTAGTATCTCAACAGGTGGCTGGTGCCCTGGTCAACCTACTACCTAAATATATATATATATATATATATATATATATATATATATATATATATATATATATATATATATATATATATATATATAATAGTCGTCTGTTCATACATGCGTATGTAGCCTACGGTTTTGATAATATTTGCTTTCGTATTACGCAGTAGTGATTTTTATATATAAGTTTCCCTATGCATTTTCTCAATAATTTCTATTTATGTCCTCCATTCACATTTTTTGTTTATTTTCCCTGACATAAGAGCCAAATTGCTCTTATTGGTTCTTTTCCTCACACTCCTGCAATTTCTTGGTCCCTAAGATGTAAAAACATCAAAATAACACACATTTTGATATATGATGTATACAATTTGAAAATATTGTTGACATGGTTATTTGCTTCCTAATTTTCCGTTTTTTGCTATATGTATTTCAGTGTTCAAGTATTCCTTTGTCTAATGTTATCTAAAACCTTTAAACACCATCATATTTTTTTTTCATGATGATTTATTCTTAGTTTCTCCAAAATAATTTTTATCGTGTCTGCACTTCATAGATATGCCACCCTTCACGCGAAACTGCACCGGGCCCGACCAGTTCAACTGTTCGGATGGCGACTACTGTGTTTCATCATCATGGGTTTGTGATCGTGACTTCGACTGTCACGACAAATCTGACGAGGCTAATTGCTCCACAAGGTACGACTTTGTTATTATTATAATTCAACCTCTTATTACAAAGACAAAGACTAGTGATGCTAATGTTTATTGAAATGAATATATTTTGCATGTATTATGTTACCCATGAAGTCTTGACCGTTCATCAGTTTTCATGATCTTAACATTGGGAACAATTTTGTTTATTATATATCATCTTCAGGTTCTTCTTTCAGTCTCTGATTTATGTAACTTCTTTCTTCTTTCTTCTCATTATTTCCATTTCGCTGACCCCTTTGGAGATGCCATTTTCCTTGACATTCCTCGAAAGAGCTTCACTTACGTGGTTCATTTCTGAAGTCGTTATTGTGGATTAAGCCAAATGTTTCATCATCTGCTTAAACTTCCTCTAACTGTTTCTCTTTGCTTTGGCCTCTCCTATTCTTTGGCTATTTGGTAAAGTAATGATAATGAGTCATTCTTTTGCCTCTTCTGTTTTCTCATGGTAAGACAAAACTAATAATCCATCTTCATCTTGTTTCCGAAAAATCTGCTGCTTTTTTCCAGTTTCCGCTGAAATTTTAAAGATTTCCGTAATTTGAGCTTTTGGTGAGAAAGTAAGATGAGCTATCCTGAAGAGAACTGGAAGTCCAGGGAGTGATAGGACAACGGGTAATGGGGAAGGTGCATAACTCGTACGAAAAAAAAAAGAGCATAGATTAGGAATCGGACAGGATGGAAATTCAGTCGGTCATTGAACAAGATGGAAGAGAGCAGATGGGCCTAGCTAGACGGCAAACCCTTCGAAATGAAAAGGTTTCGCATTAATGATGCTAGTGAATACCTGGATTAATAAAAATTCAGTCTTCTTCATACAATATTCCAACTTTATTCCAAGAATATGAAGCCTAACCGATTCCATTTATTGTATTATCTGTTTAATTAAAAAAAAAATTCCTGACCCTTTCTTTATGAAGTATGTATTGGTTGATAATTTACAAAAGGAAAATAATCCTTTTGACCTTTACTCTAACGTTCTTATTACTTTACTTGATTTCTTTTTGTTTTCAACGGGATGGTCAGCCTAATGCGGTGTCTAGCTCAAATCCAATAGATGGGACGTAATGAATGCTAAAGGAAAAAGACCTTAAGCCCCCCCCCCCCCAAGACAATTAACTATTTCTATATACGAAAAGTAGAAAAATAAGGATCACTCAAAAGAATATCAAAGTGAAAAGGGTCGCTGAATCGTTGTTTATTGTCAGGGTGCTATGTTTTACATGTAGCAAGAGAAAGAAACATTGCATCATTGAAAAAAAATGATCGAGAGTAGAGGTATGGATGGGAGGTCATTACTCAAATGAATTACCTTTGATGCAACCCTATTCAAGGGGAATCAGAGGAAGCACTCCAAATATGAGTTCTGTAATCTAAGTAGGGTTGGACAGATCCGAAATAAAGGAAATTAAAACTCTCACTACCCAAGCAAAATTTTTTATTGCTCTTTAATTCAAGTTTAAAGCTAACAATATTCTTATCATTGATAATATAAAATGAGGAATTGCACTAATCAAAATGTTTCAGATAATTTTATGGAAGGAGAAGCAGGAAAATATGTTCCAACCTCTTGGACGCATTAAACTTCTATCAGATAATGAGATCCACATTCATAGAGAAAAGAAGAATTTTGAGACTTTGTAACGCCATTGTGAATGAAAAGCAAGATAGGAGGTGTAAGGTAAAGGGATTATTGATATATGAAATAAATTAGTAGGCTGGAGAACTGAGCACCTACGAACATTACAATAAATTGAGAATTAAGTAATTTACAATAAATGATGAATGGTTGTGAAAAAAAATTATATATCTTTGGAATCTAATCTTGAGGCTGGATCTGCAAAGAGAAAAGTTTTAGCGGTGCTAAATTGGAGGACAACAACTATCCAGCCTACTAGTTGTTCAAGTTTCAGAAGTTACAAATCTTAGCTCGATTACCAAATTGTTATTTAAAAAATATGTAGAATAAAGAATGTAATAAGTAAGTAAATGTCCTTACCCAAATGAGCAATTACGTAAGTAATTACTACCCTTTTTTTAAAATAAAGATACTATTATGCATTTCAAATATCTCCTAAACGAATCATTGGATCAGTATGATTTTTCAGCACACTATTGTTAACATACCGACCTAATTAATGACTGACATACCATATTGCTATGTTTGTTATGTTAGGAGTTCACTGAAGAATATTACGCTTAATCCAGTCATCATATTATCTAAAGTGTTAGACAGAATTAGACGAGTGTGGGGTACTCGTCTAACCCCTCCACCAACACACCGAACAACCCCCACACCACTCGTTTACCCAATATTGCATTCTTCGCCTCCCTGTTTCCCTCTTCACCGCTAGTCACACTATCCCTGTCCCATCTTTGAATTTCCGTGTTTTTTAATTCAGATTACGTACAAAATATTTGAATATGACAGTATGTATATACGTATCATACATAAGTAGTAGTATTTGAGAGATACTCTTATAGCCCATGAAAATCTGAGTGCGTAAAACAACCATGAAAGCAATGACTAATCCCGTTCTTAAGGCCACCAGAATGATGTAGTGAGTTTTGGATTTGGCGGACCTAGTAAAATGGTTCATGGTTACTTAATTTTATTCTTACAATATATGTATTTATTCATATTGCTCCCACTTCATGAAAGTAATGAAATGGATGTAATAGTATTTACAATAAAACACGATGCACATGTGCATATATTAATGACTATTACGCATTGTAAATATATGGATAATTGATGAAGAGAAATATATGCAGTTTATAATTGTGTTATAATATGAATATGAAAGAGACAACTGAACAATATAATATATTAACTGGACCAGTTGACATTTTATGATGAATACACAGTGTGTAATAAATGGTAATAACTTCTCCGAGAATATCCAGACCTCAGGTAATACAGTAAATTGTGTTCATTTGGTTGATCATAAGGACTGCAAACATGGACCTTCTACTCCATGTACAGTATGTAAGATTTCTATTGTAGGCTACAGTTCTTAATAACGTGAAATACGTCTTGCAGTCATAGAATTGTATCATACTCGTAGTGGTAATCCTATCTATACATTGACAACTACAGAACATTGTAACTTTAGGATAAAGTGATGGGATAATGAGGGATGGACACAAATTTGATGAGAGAGGCAAAGAGCTAGTGGCAGAAGATGAGGGATAAGGCAAGGAGGCTTGGGATAAGGAGGGCGAGAAAGGGGAGATCGAAGTAGGGGATGTTACAGAATGGTTTGGGAGTGTGTTGTGGTGGTGGTGGGGGGGGGGAGGAGGCACAGAACTGCTAGTTTCCTTGGAATGCATCAGCATGGCTAGTCAGTTGTGTATTATTATTTACGAGTAAACTCGTAACAATGCTGGACTCCCACTTACAATTTTTTCGTCGAACGACGCTGATTGAAGCCAGTTACCTCCAGGAAATTAATAGATCACAACATCTCGTAATATGAGTGCTTTGTTCACAATGAATCTCCTTGGGCTCCCGACAAAATGCACACGTATGCATGGGAATCACTGGGTGCGACTGTATTCTTCGTGAGACAATTTTGGAAACCGGGATTCAAAAGAACATCCAACAACAAACGCCGAATGAGGAGCGACATCATTCGACAGGTTGCAAATGTATGAGGGACCAAAATCGATGGAGCAACACATGGAGCAAACATTCCTGCGACAAATATATTCACACATCACCTACCATGTGGCATGCTAGCCGGCCGGTATGCAAAAGTCCCAAGTTAGAGTCAAGCCTTATCTTACAACTTGGTGCCAACCTCTCCTGACACCTCGTAACTTATTCCATAGGATGAAACAATATGAAGTTATCACTCAGATCAGGGGAAAAGCATTAGAGAGCCCAGTTCGAATGCTTTTGAAATAGGATATTATTCTGAGAAACAAATGTCCGAATCATAATCATTTAGAATCTTTTTCCCAGGGAGAGAGATCTGTAACTTTATAAATTGACAAATTAATTTTTCACAATTCAGTATATAAGAGTTTTCGCCTGTAGTTTTAATTGCACAATGTGGCCTTGTGCTTACATCCCTTCTTGTAGTGGTTACAGTGATATACTGCTGCCATGATAAGAAGTCCAGGTCCAGGATCTGCTGCACTATGGTAGGGTCGTTCCTGCTGAGGAGTGTGTCACACTGCTGTAGGGTCATTGTGTGTGTGAGATGGGTATAGTTCCAGAGTTGATCTGTCGCAGCAGTGTTTTCGATTGTACCGTTTATCGTCAGTCTACAGGCGCCTGATGGCTGTGCATTTTCCTGCTATGTCGCTGGCATCATGCAATATGTACGATCGAGGTTTCCTATCGCTGTGCCATGATCCCCCGATTCATCCTGTCAGTCGGTCAATGTTCACATGCTCCCTATACCATATCGCTTGTACCTTCGTCTCAAATGTTCGACGCCCATTATTCTGTTGTTCGAATGGTCGTTCATGACACAAATTTTCCCATTGTCTCTCCAAAATGAAACATGAATATCGGTTGTTTGGAAGTTATGGAAAGGTCAGGAATGCACCAATCGACAACAAAATTTATTAAAAAGAAAAATTAGGAAAAGTGAGAGACTGGAACCAGACAACAAAATTATTTTGAAATTTCAATTAACTCTTCAGCTTTTATTCTCCCTGGAGTCCTAAATCTTCTGTTGGATCAGAGTTGTGATTTCAGCTTTGTAAGCATTACTGAAACTTACTCGGTATCTCTTCAAATTTCGGAAATATTTTTTTTGTTACTCTTAATATCTCCTAGTGCAGTATTACATGAGATTGAATTCCGTCGCCTATTTGCCATATTGCTCTCTTTATACTTGCTTCTAACCTTTTACTTCACCCACTCTATACCTGCCAGTGTAGACTTCCTCAGGTTGCTATTAAATCTTGACCTACAAACGAAATAAGTAAATTTTATGATAAGTTCAAGTAATACTCTTGTTAATTAATTTCTTTCTGTCATCTCATGATAAGTGTTTTTGGAGCATCCTGTTTACACATATGACGAAATTGCTTGGTTGTGTTACTCCTAGCCAGCTACCAGTAAGAATGTTGCATACAAATATCCAGTTAAATCTGATATCTGTACTACATTAATTTCTATTTGATATCTCATGCTTAATAGATTATTATTTGAAACTTATCTATAATTCCTAGCAACACGAAGTATCATAAAGAATTTTTTATTGATTAATTATTTACAGAACATGTGGAGCAGTTGAGTTCCGGTGCGGCGACGGTCATTGCATTTACAACACTTGGGTTTGCGATGCTGAAATTGATTGTTCAGATGATTCAGATGAAGCAAATTGTAGCAGTAAGTATAGAAAATAATTGTAAATTACGTATGATAAAATATAGGTTAATTATCGTGATTGTCCCCATATATTGCAGGTGTGCGTCCAAGATACGTATGAGGATATTTATTGCGGGGAATAACATACTTATGAGAATCAGTTAGAATTTAATGTTTTTCAAATTATTATTATTATTATTATTATTATTATTATTATTATTATTATTATTATTATTATTATTATTTATTATTATTATTATTATTATTATTATTATTATTATTATTATTATTATTATCCATCAATAATTTGTTATTTCTCCTCCGCTGTAGATAAGACTACTTTGAACCACACCTGTGGGGAAGGCGAAATAACCTGCATGGCCGAAGGCCGATGTGTGGATCTTCACTACGGCTGTGATGGCGAAAACGACTGTGGTGACTGGTCAGATGAGACGGATTGTCCGGCTGCTTCGTGTTTCCAAAACGAATTCAGGTCAGTCAAACGGAATTTTAATTGCAATATTGCTATTTTTGGCTGCTTATAATGTTTAGTGAAGAAGAAGGATAGCTGTCCCGTTGGTCGTTCGATCCGGGTATAAACATTGGATCTGGCGATCTATATATAGGGTTGACTAATGGGCATTAGGCTGGGACAGAAACATGCTCCGTATAAATGTGATTTCGGTGGTCCTCCCTCCAACTCCGTTTGTCCATCAGATGAAAGTTTGTGGTGGGTGGACGATTACCAAGAAAGAGCTAATTAGGTAGGCACATACATAGTAAGTATGAAGTCACATAAACGTTATTAGTCGGTTTCTGTTACAGTGATCTTGGGCTGAGTCTGTGGAAAAGAAACTTTCATTTGATTTTGGTATGGCTGTGAATACATCATTTGTCTGTTGAGATTTATACGAGAAGATATTTTTTTATTAAATCTAACGTTGAATTTCAGTCTTGGAATAATATATCACAATTAAATCCGAGAGTAGTACAATATAGTTTTGCCTTGTAATTATTAGATTGAGAAAATTCTGTGGTTGACACAATATTTTAGAGGATATGAAGTTAAATGAACTTGAAATGGAGTTTTGTATATATCAAATAGAATCCATGTATGTAATTTTACAGAATTATAAAACCTTGTTTTTTTGTGGAATGTTTGAATGGTTATAGGGTAGCTATAATTCTCAATTATTATTATTATTACTTTCTAAGCTACAACCCTAGTTGGAAAAGCAGGATGCTATAAGCCCAAGGGCTCCAACAGGGAAAATAGCCCAGTGAGGAAATGAAATAAAGAAAAACTACAAGAGAGGTTTAAGAACTATAATAACATTAAAATAAATCTTTCACATATAAACTATCAAAACTTCAAAATAACAAGAGTAAGAGAAACAAGATAGAATAGTGTGCCCGAGTTTTCTTTAGCATTAAAGGATAGTCATGTCACCTAAGTATGGAATCAAGCAAATTATAAGCAGATATATTTATGAAATCCAGTGCAAAATTAGGAATTTGAGTTGACCATGTTGCTTTCAATTTGACCTATGCTTGTAAAAATTGGGTCGGAGATTGCTGTTTGCCTCGAAAATACATCTGTGGACTGGCATGGCATATCTTAAACTTATGGCAAGCTGATATGTAGGTTACTCCAATCTTGAAAGATGTTCTAAATCACAACTTACTGTTAACAGTGTCTAAAGACTGAACACATCACAGCATTTCCCATACGTACAGAATAAAGGAAAACAAAAATGATTACTTACCCAGGTATTTTCTATCTTGCACAAATCTGTACACTAACCACCTTTTCCTTGAGTTAAGAAATAGGCAAAAATAATTGAAATTGTAAGAATTTTTATGCATGATGTAGTTTTTACTCCTTTTCTGTATGTGTTTGTGTTAATGCATCAGTGTGTGCATAATTCATTTTGTGACTACCCATGGATGTTGAAGGATATAGAGGTTTACTGTAAATGGTCTACGAGTATCTGTAAGGTTTACAATGCAAGGCTTGTGAATTCAAGGTAGGAATGTATATAGTACTATCTACATTAATCACATGAGCTAGAACTGTAATTTTGTGTTAATCAAGACTTAGAAAGATGTCATAACTAATGTAGTTAGTAATTCGCAAAGGCAATATTTCATATGCACAGTATGCAGCTGCAACTGCTTGTACAGACCCCTCAGATGTTTTTATTACTTCACAAAGGTTGGCATTATATGATAGTATGAGATATGCAAGCTGATTAAGTTAATTCTGTCTTAACATTTGCTGATAATACTGGTGTAATTTTTAAAGCTTTACATTTTTACTTTTCATTATGATCGTCATCATCATCTGTGTTAGAATTGAAGTTTCTCTTTTTTTGAAGTTAATAGCTTCTATCGATTTGGTAACTATAGAGAATTCAAATTAAAAAAAAATTCATAGATGCACGAGATCCATAAATTCTGATTTGTTATCTATAGACTTCATTTAATTTTCTGTGAATAAAAAAAAAAAAAAAAAAAGATAATTCATGTATGCATCTGCTCATAAGCTGCGATAGTTTACTTTCTCTATTAATAGTTTGATCTTTTAGCGCATTGACATTTAACTATTTGCTACGTGTGTTAAGAATTATAGATCCGTGTTGCAAATGGGTGTTTTAACATATACAGGAAGACGTTGTTTTGGGTGAATAAGTAGAATCCTAAGTAAGAACTTGCTTTTTATAGTAATTCATGTGTCGAGTTTGCAATTAACAGTCATATTTTGAAATTGCGTAGGCATTGAAATGAATATCAGCCATATATAAGGGGCAATAAGTAGTATAACGTAAAGTTTCACGGCTATCAGAAGGTTTCCACTTATTCAGTGCAATGGAGATGAAGTATAAACCTTTTGACATAGTTATAAAAATGGCTTATTAAGAAATTCTAGAGCAGTGGTAGTAAAGAAGCCTTGATTTGCGCTTAGTATGCGAATTCTTTTTCCTGCCGTAATCGTAATGGCATGTAGGGCTGGTAGAGGGCGTTACTTGAAAATGTAAGCAACACAATACTGGTATCTCACCTAATTGGGGTTACTATTTCATTGCAGGAAAATATAATTTTTCGGGGAGACAATATTTTGATTAGATCATTTTAGTTGTTTCTTTGTGTTACATTCGGTTGCCATTTTCGTTTTTATTGTTGAATCGGGGATGAAATCACCAAGTTGAATAAAGAGTCAAAACAATCATCCTATTGCATAACTAAGAGAGGGAAAGAAATAAGGAAATAAATAAACTACATGAGAAGTAATGAACAATTAGAATAAAATATTTCAAGACAATAACAACATTAAAATAGATGTTTCATATTTGAACTATAATACTCTAAAACAAACAAGAGGAAGAGAAATAAGATAGAATAGTGCCCGAGTGTACCATCAAGTAAGAGAACTCTACCCAAGACAGTGGAAGACCGTGGTACAGAGGCTATGGCACTAACCAAAACTAGAGAACAATGGTTTGATTTTGGAGTGTCCTCCTATAAGAGCTGCTTACCATGGCTAAAGAATCTTTTCTACCCTTACCTATAGAAAATTCGCCACTGGAAAATTACAGTGCTGTAGTTAACCTGTAAAATAAAATAAAGTAATGGCCCTACAATAAAAAAGGAGTCGCCGATATTCGTGAGTAGACGAAAAAAAGTCGCACTGAATTCCATTAAGGCTTTTCCAGATACTGAAACAGCGTTACATACAGACATGGTACTTGATTTGGAGGAATTGTTTCGAGGAAAATTACATACAACGTTAAACAACACAAGCAATTTCATGAATATAGCTTTACCAAAGCCCATTATACAATTCAACCATGATGCAGTCGCTACATTTCAAATTCAAAATACTGATAACTTCACTTAAAATCTTGATGATTAGCGAAAGGTAGAAGTATTGCTAAATAGTGAAATGTGTATATTTCCGCGCATAAGACGACCTTCAGATAAGACGAAGTGAAATCAATCTCATAAGCATTTGATCGATTCAAGTTTCGTTTGTCCCAGTTCAGAATGCCATAGACTACTTCAACAAGTGCTTCAGCCAAGTTAGATCCTAAGGAATATTGGAAAGGTAGAAAAGAGGATGACTTGAAAAGGTTTCATCAACTGTTTACGACACGGTAGGTTAAGAAAAGTGCTAAACCTATCATTAAAGGTTTGGATATTTAAAGATCCTTCTTTAATGACAGAAGCAAGGGACAGGACAGTGTCCTTAAGGCTGACCATGTACTGTATACATATGATCAGCGCCCAAGGTCCCTCTCTATCAAACTGCAATCAGGGAAGATCAAGCAAGGGCTGCTGATGTCTCAGCAGGTAGACATATAGGGTCCCCAAACCACCCTTCCCTAGCTCATAATATGGTTGGGTTGCAGACACCACAAGAGACCAAAATCCGTTAGATGTACTCGTTGTACTCAAATATGTCTGAATATGATAAGCAACTCGATGTTTAGAATGCAGAATAGAGTAACCAAGAAAAGTCTTTTAGATGGATCAAAGATATATCCAGATACCATACTCTCATCAAAAATAGATGAATTAGTCCTTAATTTATTTTTTTTTTTTTTTTTTATCAGTCAGATAACCACAACTCCCCCTTTCAGGTGTGACAACGGGCGTTGCATTGAACCCAGCTGGGTGTGTGATGGGAGCGATGATTGCGATGGGGGTGAAGATGAGGCCAACTGTACCAAGCCCACGACTGGAACGGTAAGACTCGCATGAAAAGGAAGATGATCTTCATTGGTACTAGACAACAACAAAAGAAACAAAAAAAGAAATTGTTTTAATATATTTTTCCTATGTAGATTTGTAAATGTTTTGCATTGGTTGATGGAAATACCATCGCCAAGTTAATGTTTGGTCGTATCATTGGTCTTTTAAAATTTTGTGGTGTTTTATGATAGATAATGAATCGTTTTGGGAATATTTGGCCTTTCTGACGCAGTTGCTGCATTGTAAAGATAGCCTTTCTGGTCAATTCATGATATGAAGACAAACTTACATTTGTCTTTTTCAGTTTTCCCAACTTTTCTTACAACACCAGACGTCCTTGCATGGCTTTCTCTGAAAGTTGTTCACTAACATTTTCATCCCCTTAACCTTCATTAAGAGATAATAAACTGCTCTACTCTTATTGTCCTATTTTTCTAATACTGTTCAGTACTCTATTTACTGGTTCAAAAGGTCTTGTTTTTCAAAATGATTTTTCCTCAGATCTTAGACGACCATTTTCCCACTTCTCTAAGCTTGCTTAACTTCATCAATCAGAATAGTGTTAAATTTTAGTGTATCCCGGATGTCCCATCGTTTCTCTTCACTTTTAATTTCTCCATTTTTTCATACTGTACTTTGTTTTTTATTTTATCTTAGCCATAATTTTCTTCATCCGATTTTTATTTCAAAGGTTTTCATTATTCCCTCTTCTGTTTTGTGTTTCTGAACGAATTGGCTCACAAATGTTCAATTGTATCACCTGCCTCTTGGCATCCTTCTTGTTTGTGACCATCCCTCCTTCCTTATCAGAGGTACAATTCCTACTTTTTTATTTTGTTCACAAACCAATTTAATCCTTTTTCAGAGTTTTGTGATTCTACTTTTTATATGCCATGATCTAAGAGTTGTTCAAAGTAGCCATTTTCCCCAATATTTACTTACTTTTTATGTTCTTCATGACTTTCTTTTCAAATTTTCTAGGTTTTTAATCCTTATAAAACTCTCTTCTCTTTTCCTTTTCATCCCCGACTATTAACTAGAAGATAGTGATACGAATAAGTTAAGGTTCATCTCTAGCGAATGTCCGAAGAATAAGTTAGGGAAAAATGAGTAGTGATAAGGGTTTGGTGATAAGAGAACGGTAGGTAGGGGAAAAATCACGAGGTTGACGGCGACTCAAGTTACAAGCGAGTATTTTATGGTGTTAAAAATTAAGAATAATTCAGTATTTTGAAAGTTTGTTTAGTATTTTCCTTTATTCTTATTCAAATTCTCTCATTAAAAAGATAGACTGACGTCGGACACTACAAAGTAAATTGGAATGTCTAGTGTTTACATTTTTATAATATAACAGATTAATTAGATGCGACCATTTTAATACTCGTCAGTTGAGTTGAAAGCTTTAAGAAGTGTTTACTTGACTTGGCTCTTGGATGTGAATTATTTCTTTGTCTTTGACAAAATGAAGCAATTATAAAATCTGAAAAGGAATAAGACTTTAATGAAGGGTAGAAAATTATTTGAAAATATTTGAGAAATTATCTTCATTGTTAGAAAAATTAGCATACAGCTAATGACGTGTGTATCTCTGAGGACCAAAACTTGAATAGAACTTAATAATTTAAGTTCCGGGACAATTTTTTGGTTTATGGTAAGAGGCAAAATGTTAGACGGTTACAAATTGTTTTATTTTTGGCAGTAAATTACAGCTATCTTTGATGTTTGATAATGATGTATAAAGCAGCATTTTGTTTGAAAGAACCTAATAGGCAATAAACCTCTTTATGGTGGATAGCAGGTTAAATTTAATTACTCAACAGTGGATTACTAAATTTTATCGATGTTGACTCGGATATAAAGATTATTGATATTAAAGAACAGTTTGGTTGGTGATGAACTTTGTAATTGTTGTTTGTGGATTATAAACTTGGGTTGTATAATATGTTATTGATGATACTGTATTACAAAGTCATATTATCGATGATGGTGAATAAAAAATCACACAATGTTATTAATTTACTTGTAGCTTGTTTATGATTGACATGTTAATCAGAATATCATTTGTAGATGATAGATAATAACTTATGTATACTAGCACAATACTTGTTCATTATAATTACTGAGCAAAATATCTCTCGTATGCAGTAACTTAGCATACTGATGTTGGCAGTCATGTCTTGGTTCATTTAATTTTAGGAAAGGTGTTAACTTATTAAGTGTCTGCTCGTATTAGCTTTAAGACCTGAGAGTAATTTCAAGATTATTTGCAAAAGCTTAGAATTGGAATTTGGTAATGGACTCACAAAAGACCATTCGAGCTTCCCTTTTTTTTTTATTTTTCTAGGAAGAGATGTCATTTATTTGGTTACATATTTGCTTTAGAATTTTATGAACCAAATAACGAAAAGTCTTCATGAAAACCATCCATTAATAACATTGTAGATATTTTAGGCATTCAGTCTATATAGGTAATGATTTCTGTATTTTTTTCTGTATACTTGGATGCATAACGGCTTATGAAAAATTACCATATGAACTAAAACCCTCTTTCTTCGCAGGACTCTGATGCTTGCCCTGCGAACTATGTCTCATGCTATCCAAGTTGTATTGCCCCTGACTGGCAATGTGATGGCGATGCCGACTGTCCTGATGGCGAAGATGAAAAAGATTGCCATGTTGCCTGTGCCTCAGACCATTTCACATGCAGAACCTTGACTTGCATTCCATGGAGGAACGTGTGTGACGGCCACCATGATTGTCTTTATGGTGATGGTAAGTTATGTAATTTCCACGTTTAATGTAACTAATGTTGTAAAAAAAAAAAAAAAAAGTGTATTCAAGGTATTTCATTACTGAATGTTCCTGCCTAAGCTTTTGTTTATATATTAGGTCTGTTAGGGGATTTTAAAAGTGCTCTTACATGTATGTACACAGTATATTAATTTCTCTACTAAAGAAAACAGGATACTTTATTTGAGATGCCTGTTGTCTAACACTTGAACATTTCACAGATTTAAACTAATTCATATTAAGATAATTAGTTTTCTAAATATAATTCTTGTACAGTTCTCTAAAGAAAAGTACAGCGCCAACATAGTATCAGATTAACTCCGTGTAAACCTTGATCATTATCATCATCAAACGTTTATGTAAAATGAGTCTTTACATGCTATTTTATCAAGTTTTATGCCATCTTAAACGCGCACCAAGACTAGGTCTCCATCGGACACCATTGTTTACTGATTCCTACCTACAGGTCTTAGTCATATGTACTGATTTTGTGACTAAATGTTCCTCATCCCGTCTGATCGTTTACTTGAACGGTGAATATTTGGGTAATCAGCCATTTTCCCAACTTATGGCGTCTCACATCCACCTATTTCTCATTCGTTAGATGATCTTAGTTTACTGCAGCCGTGAATATTAACATTCTAAAGTCCCAATTTATCAAAATGTTTTCCATTTTCTTTGGCAATGCTCATATTTCTACTGCATAAATTAGTACAAGTGATTAATACTGCTCATTCGCTTTCTCTACTAATAGGGCATTATACTTACCAGTAGTTTGGCAATAGCTTCCAGTTTTCTGAATATCCTACTGCCACCTTTCTTAGGCTCTTTCAACTCTTTCACAGTCGAGGATGGCTCCAAAGTAATAGAAATGTTTAACCTCTAACAAACCTTCCCATAACAGGGTTCTCAACCATTATGTTTCCCTTATTTACTCCTGTTATACATTTGGGATTTCTAAAATCTTTTACCCTGTGTATATATTGTAATCCAAAATACTTCCAGTGACATCATATATTATATTTTTTATATGGTACAGCATTCACCCCACACCTTCCGATTGTCCTTTCACCTTGTTTTTGAGTCCTTTTATTTTTTGCTGACTGCTTCTCGAATTGTCTGGCTATCTATTTCTACATGATAAAGAGATTTAGTCAGTCAGCTGAGTCCTCAGTCTTGATCTGATCTTTGTTCTTGTTTAGCACAAGGATTATATTCCCACAAGGGAAATGGATTTCATTCAGCTAGCTGAGTCTTCCCTCCATATCTGACATTTATTCTAGAGTACTATAACGCAACTTTGATAATTTATTATATTCTCACAAGGGCAAGAGAATTCACTTAACCCACTAAGACGTCAGTCTATGTCTGAACTTTGTTTCAAATTCAATACTATGGAATTATGATAATTGATTTTTATTCCCACGGTGGAAAGGGTACTTGGTCACCTAGTCAAGTCGTCATTCTATATAGTTTTTTTAGTTTAGCAGTCAAACCTTCATAGTTGATTAGCAAATTGTCATTCCCTCTGTTCCAGACAGGGAAGGGGAATTCAACACGTCAGCTAATTCGTCATTCAAAATCTAAATTTGGATACAGCCACTTGATCAAGATGTCTAGTATATAAATGAATGCTGTATTGTTTTAATGTTAATTTAATGAAACCTCGATAACTGATTTTCAAATTGTCAAATTTATTTCCATAGGAAAATTAAATTCATTCTGATATCTGAGTTGTCATTTCATATCTGAATTTTGATTTTAGGTTATCACACTGATAAATTATTAACTTATAATGTTCCAACAAAGGAAAGGAAATCCGTGCAATTAATTGAGTCATCAGTCTATTTTGGGATAGCTTTGTTTTAAGATGATTGTCAAGCCCTTTATTCCCGTACAGGAGAGGGAAATCAATTGGTTACCTTAGTTTTAGACTGAGAATTAGCGTCTTCTGCATTTCATGTTGTTTTATAGTTACGTTTGGAGTATGAAGTTGGGCAAATGAATTGGTCTAGAATAACCTAGATGAATGGCTACATATATGATATATGATATAGCAGTGTTTTGTGTACTTTTAAATTTCATATCTTTTTTCCACTTAGAATTAGTATTTTAATTTAGTTACACATTTCAAGTATTTTTTTTTAAAGATGACCAGTGAGCAACCCGTATGGAAACCCCTCTCTATTCAAATTTAATGCTCATAGTGCTTTATTCAGTTCGGATCATTATATTTATTTTTTATTTGTAAAATTGATAAACATGTATCATGGAATGTACAGTTTTGAGCTATGGTCCTTAATTAGTACTAAGTTTTTTTTTTTGTGTTGTAAGAACTGTTTTGTGCTGTACAAAGGTGACAATTAGATTTATAGCAGGTTAACGACCCTTGGAAACTCCACTTTTATTTCCACATTATGTAACATATGACATGAAGTTAAAATGTGAAATATGATATGACCTTATGTCATACATTGTTAATGTATGAACCAGCGTATAAGTATCACCGTTAGTCTACACAAAATGGTGGATGTATTTAGAAAAGAGGACACGTCTAGTGAATTTTGCTTTTACATGTAAAATTATTGCAATTGATATATAATGTTCATGATTCCAATCACAGTTGACAGAAATATCAATATATTTTATTAGCCCTTTTTTGGTGACTTCTTTGCTCAACAAAATTATTTGTATTTTTAAAGGTTTAAAAGTGATTTGGTAATGATAGTTTGAGGTTCCTAATTTTCTTAAGATATGAAGGGTCTACTTTGTAGTAAATTTATGGCAAAAGTTTTTTTATAAAGGTATTTTCCCATATATACAAAAGGGGCTTGCATAGCTTATGTTTTTTATTTTAGCAACAAGCTCTAGAAATTCACTTTAAAATCCAACTTTATGCCTTTACAAAGATTTTTTCATTTATTTTTGTAACAGGGGTGTTGGAGTTTGATTTGAAAATTATCACCTTACCTTAGCTGACATTCTATTATTATAGTCATTAGAAAAGCCGTGACTTAATTCAAGTACTGTATTCGTTTAATTTATTTTTCTTTGGCCTTGATTTTAGAAAGAATATTTGAATCCCATGACCCTAATGTTGACAAACTTATTTTGCTCTGCAGCCTTAGAAGTTTTCTATTTTTATGAATGCCAGTTTTATATAGCTTCTTAATCCAACTTTTACTCTAGAAATCTTACTTTCCCACTTACCAGTTAGCTGTTAGACAAATATTTAATTGTTTTTTAATTATTTGTTGGATACATATGCACTTTCCTAGATATCAAAGATACATATGGAGGTTCCTAAATCTCAAAGATACATGTGGAGGTTCCTAAATCTCAAAGATACACATGGAGGTTGCTAAATCTCAAAGATACATATGGAGGTTCCTAAATCTCAAAGATACACATGGAGGTTGCTAAATCTCAAAGATACACATGGAGGTTCCTAAATCTCAAAGATACTCATGGAGGTTCCTAAATCTCAAGAATACTCAACTAACTTGGGTAGTCATTTCAACCAAGAAATTTGTTCTGATAAGAGTCCCAAATAACAGGCTTTGAAATTTTTTGCTATTGAGATTTTATATTTGATTAATATAAGATTTTTATATCTCTTTCTGACATCATGGGTTGTAGTACAGTACTTTGAAAGGCAGCATCATTGACTTCTCTGTGGTCATCCATACAGTTTAAGTTTCATTATGACTTAAAGTATACGATATACTGTATCAGAAATATGGTTTTCCTATTCTTACAATATTAGTGTTGCTGAGTACTAGTGTTAATTATCAGAGGATAGTTTGAAGTGGGAATGTGACTTTACAGTATTTGCATGTAATTTCACATTCTGTTACTACGTATCATTTACATTCCTATTTGTATGAATCCCAAGGTGTTGTTACGGTATCTATAACCTACTGCAAACTGGAGTAGAAAATATTTTATCCAGTCATTTCTATAATTTTTTTTTTACAGTAAAATACAGTATTTTTACGATAAGAAATATGCATATGGAATTGTAAAACTTTTGCCATATAAAATCAGAACTCATTTGGTACGTTTTAGATATTTATATATATTTCACTTACATTTTAATGTCATGAAAACTCTTAATACACTCTGCTGTATAGACTTGAGAATATAGTTTGTTATGATTGTCCAGTTATTTATTGGATCAAACAGTGGCCTGGTATAAATAAACATAAATTAGAAATGTCTAATGCACAGAGACAAGTCTACCATTCTTTTAACGGAAATTATGAATGCACCAGGGAACAAGATTATTATGTATATCTTATTTTTTCAATTATTTTATTGTATATACTCAACTAAATGTTGAGGATAATAGGGAGGCAGATATAATTGCTGTTGCAGGTGTTGAGGTGCCGGTGATGGGAGATGAGAATGAGAGAGAGATTACAAGAGAGGAAGTGAGGAGAGCACTAGATGAAACGAGAGTAGGAAAAGCATCTGGTATGGATGGTGTGAGAGCTGAAATGTTGAAGGAAGGGGGTGTGACTGTAGTTGAATGGTTGGTGAGATTGTTTAATATATGTTTTGTGCTGTCAATGGTACCAGTAGATTGGGTTTGTGCGTGTATTGTACCACTATATAAGGGTAAGGGAGAAGTGCATGAGTGTTGTAATTCAAGGGGTATTAGTTTGTTGAGTGTGGTTGGAAAAGTGTATGGTAGAGTATTGATTAATAGGATTAAGGATAAAACAGAGAATGCAACCTTAGAAGTACAGGGTGGTTTTAGAAGAGGTAGGGGTTGTATGAATCAGATTTTTACAGTTAGGCAGATATGCGAGAAATATTTAGCAAAAGGTAAGGAGGTGTATTTTGCGTTTATGGATCTGGAGAAAGCGCATGATAGAGTTGATAGGGAAGCGATGTGGAATGTGATGAGGTTACATGGAGTTGGTGGAAGGTTGTTGCAAGCAGTGAAAAGTTTCTACAAAGGTAGTAAAGCTTGTGTTAGGATAGGAAATGAAGTGAGCGATTGGTTTCCAGTGAGAGTGGGGCTGAGACAGGGATGTGTGATGTCGCCGTGGTTGTTTAACTTGTATGTTGATGGAGTGGTGAGAGAGGTGAATGCTCGAGTGCTTGGACGAGGATTGAAACTGGTAGAAGAGAATGACCATGAATGGGAGGTAAATCAGTTGTTGTTTACGGATGATAGTGTACTGGTTGTGGATGCAGAAGAGAAGCTTGGCCGATTAGTGACAGAATTTGGAAGGGTGTGTGAAAGAAGGAAGTTGAGTTAATGTGGGTAAGAGTAAGGTTATGAGATGTACGAGAAGGGAAGGTGGTGCGAGGTTGAATGTAATGTTGAATGGAGAGTTACTTGAGGAGGTGGAACAGTTTGAGTACTTGGGGTCTGTTGTTGCAGCAAGTGGTGAAGTGGAAGCAGATGTACGTCAGAGTGAATGAAGGATGCAAAGTGTTGGGGGCAGTTAAGGGAGTAGTAAACAATAGAGGGTTGGGCATGAATGTAAAGAGAGCTCTGTATGAGAAAGTGATTGTACCAACTGTGATGTATGGATCGGAGTTGTGGGGAATGAAAGTGACGGAGAGACAGAAATTGAATGTGTTTGAGATGAAGTGTCTAAGGAGTATGGCTGGTGTATCTCGAGTAGATAGGGTTAGGAACGAAGTAGTGAGGGTAAGAACGGGTGTAAGAAATGAGTTAGCAGCTAGAGTGGATATTAATGTGTTGAGTTGGTTTGGCCATGATGAGAGAATGGAAAATGGCTGTCTGCTAAAGAAGGTGATGAATACAAGAGTTGATGGGAGAAATACAAGAGAAAGGCCAAGGTTTGGGTGGATGGATGGATTGAAGGAAGCTCTGGGTGATAGGAGGATAGATGTGAGAGAGGCAAGAGAACGTGCTGGAAATAGGAATGAATGGCAAGCGATTGTGACGCAGTTCTGGTAGGCCCTGCTGCTTCCTCCTGTGCCTTGGTTGACCCCGGAGGTAGCAGCAGTAGGGGATTTAGCGTTATGGAGCTTCATCTGTGGTGGATAATGGGGGAGGGTGAGCTGTGGCACCCTAGAAGTACCAGCCGAACTCGGTTGAGTCCCTTGTCAGGCTGGGAGGAACGTAGAGAGGAGAGGTCCCCTTTTTTGTTTCATTGGTTTGATGTCGGCTACCCACCAAATTTGGGGGAAGTGCCTTGGTATATGTATGTATGTATATAATCTAGTGTACTGTTGGGTGGTTTTCTTTAGAATTATTATTATTATTATTATTATTATTATTATTATTATTATTATTATTATTATTATTATTATTATTAGCTAAGTTACAACCCTAGTTGGAAAAGCAGGGTGCTATAAACCATGTAAGGGCTCCAATAAGGAAAATAGTCCATTGACGAAAGGGAGTTAGGAAACAGATAAAATAGTGTTCTTGAGTGTACTTTCAAGCAAGAGAACTCTGACCTAAGACAGTGGAAGACCATGGTACAGAGGGTTCAGTACTACCCAAGATTAGAGAACAGTGGTTTGACTTTTGAGTGTCCTCCTAGAAGAGTGGTTAACCATAGCCAGAGAGTATTCTACCATTATTTAGAGGAAAATAGCAACTGAACAATGGCAGTAGCTAGTTACGTAAAAGTATTTTCCCTTTGTTATAAAATAATTATATTGAAAGTATGGCATTGCTAAAAGATGAGTCCTGGCTCCAAAAGGATTGATAGACCCACGTCTTGAAATAAAGTAGTTATAGAAATTATTTAGAATAATAAAAGGGACATAATTCCAGAATTTGCTAATGAAGAAAACCAGCAAGCCAAGTGGTGTGGTAATACCAAATGTTTTGTTGAGGAAATGCAGCATGTCCTATAATTTTTATCTCCACTCACATTTAATCTAAAGGGTGTCTTTATTTACTGGAGTTCTAATTAGATGTTTTCTTTACAGATGAAGTGGGTTGTGAAGCAACAGAATGTGAATATTTAGAATGTTCACATGCTTGCAAGTCCACAGGATTAAACTGCCTCTGCGATACAGGATTCACCCTTGCTTCAGACAATGTCACGTGAGTAATGTATACTAAATCTTTTTTATATGATTCTGATTGGACTTGAATGAAGTATTTACTGATTAATTAGGATGTGTTTCTTGTAGATAGGAACATTGTAGTTACTGGTCATCTGGACTATGATTAAGAGTCAGCCGGACAGAACTAATCAGTATCTGAACTACAATTTATACCTGCAGATATTTAGTAAGCAAAAAATTGAAATGTGATAAAAGTGAAAATTCTGGGAAAATTCTGTTTATGTTCTCTGGCATGTGGTATATATAGCTCTTATGCAGTTCTTATCATGGTTCAAGAAAAATGCATACTCTAGTAGATGTGTGAATCTTTGAATCTAACATTTAAGTTACGTGATATTATTTTAGCTTCTATTCAAGGAATCATATGAATAATATAAACATATTTTATGCTACATCTATAAAATTGTATATTTAAAGTAGAAGTGGTATGTTCGAGATATCTAGTTTAGTGCAGAAGAATGATTTTTTTTCATAAACGTTATATTTTCATGTTAACATTGACTTGCAAATATGTCTCCCAAATATATGTTTATGCTTGATTTGTTAGTATCTTCCTATTTTGGTTTATGAATGGATTTGCCTAAATGGTTTCTGCACATAATAATAACAGGAAATGGTGAAATGATCTGAAAATTCATGGTGTTCGGCTTTACAGGACAGAAACTATTTAAAGGGTGTTCTTCCAGATATAATATATTCATAATTAGGGAAGAAATTTTATGTTTTTGGAAGTTTACCATTTGGAGTTTCTGATTTTCTTTAATGTTTTTTTTTAGCTTTTTA